>NC_134701.1:208986100-209286100 GCF_043290135.1 Rhipicephalus microplus | reverse complement strand
CATCGCGTGACTCCCTCCTCTCTATTCCTGTTTTAACGTCCCTAAACGAACACCAACAACACAAACACGAACGACGATTCAAATTTCCCTCGATCTTACGACGAAGTCGGAATTCTCAACAGAAACAAAACTGGTGTGCACTCTGTGACCGCGTGCTTAACGGGGACAAAATTTAGGCCACAACGCACTCTATCAGTGCGATCAGTTTAGAATCAACGCAGTAAACTGGCTGCAAGGAACTGTCGAAGTTTACCGGGCGTGCCGGTCCCGAACGTTGCTGCAGTAGTCGTAGGTGTGCCAAATCCGGTAAAGCCCGTTGGTTTCGCAGGAGTGCCGAACATTCCTATGCACTCACAAGGAGTCGGCGATGCGCCTAACAAACAACGAAGCCAAATTTATACTTTTCACACCGGTAGTCGTTACAGACGCGCCGTAACAGTTTTCACGAGAACGCGCACAGCCGCCATCAACAAACGAAGCATGCGCGAACTAAAAAAAAAAAAGAAAACTTCATTGTGGCCAGGCATTGTTGGCGGTTCTGCCAAAGCCTAACAAATTGTTAAAAATGTGTCTATAAGAAAACATAAACTTTTTTTACAATGCTGAACCACTTCACAATCACTTCATATTTTCTTTATTATAGTGAAGGCATTGTTTATAATTATATTTCATTCAGTATTTGAAATAAATAAAGCACTGAACTGTAAAGAACCAAAACAACAAGCCGTATCGCCAACCAATAGCGTAAGTTCTGGTTTTGAAGTAAGCGCGCTAAGAGGCGTCGGCTGCTCTCGGGCGCACCTACGTGGCTGGTCGCAAGTGTCAGCAAGCATTCCGCGTCAGCTCAGTGAAAACGCGCCTGATGTGTCTGCATGTGAAACCAGCTCTATTAGGTATCTTTAGCTGCGTGTAAGTTGTCTCTAACTGTACGCCTTCCTTCGACTTCTAGTAGGATCCCTTCATTTTAACATATATACTTTTGATGGCCTGGAAAATGAAATTGTCTCTCCAATGAAACACATGAGGAATATGCGTTCGTCATGGCATCTCTCTCGTGCACACAAAAATATTGAGGCGTGCGAGTAATAAGCAATACAGAATTTCGCGATTGTAAACGTTTTCTACGCTAAGTGAAGCGTTGGTCTAAAACCGCAGGTCTGGGCGTGCGTTATTTTCACATAGGATTTTCGTTCACTTCATGCACATGCAAAAATAAAGTAGTCTGACAAGGAATGGTTAGCCTAAACCTTACGAAATAAATACAAAGTATGATAGCGAACCAGTTTATCTTCAAATTTATCGTCGTGAGGTTGCCACTGCTAGATCAATTGACCAATTATAGCTGTACAATGTTCAGTGTTCTGGTCTTAACTATTTGCGTGAAAAAGGAAAACAAAATTTGTGTTGCCATGAGTGTTATTACAGCAGCTATATACACTTAAAAACTTTTAAGGCAAAGTGAACATGTAAAATGAATGTAGGATTCCTTTATATTGACCAAGTATTTAGCGCTCAGAAAAAACGTGATTGATCTATTATCAGTTTTCGTGTTGCATTCGCGCAGATTTCTACGGAGAAGTGACAATTAAGAGGCAGAGTTCTGCTGACTTATTCTTTTCATATCCCTCTTAGGCATTTAAACAGCGCAAGTTTGTGGCAACTTCTTTGCCACAATTAAGCAATCGAGGTTTGAGGCGGGACGAATACACACGAGCCAGCTATTCGTTCCCCGTGTCAAACTTTGAACGCGTACTCGCAAAGTTCGTCTCGTAAAAATCGCTACAGCGCCTGGCAGCTTTTCGCAGACTTTTTCTCGCGATTAAGAAGCGTTTTTCGGGCTCCTAAGAGATGAAGTGATGTCACCACGTTAGTCTGTGTATCAGAAACTTGACTAGCTCGACTCCCAGAAACCCCCATACGTGTAGCAACAAGCGACCGCAAGCTAAACACGCCTTTGACATTTGTGCGCGCTGTGCCCCGTCGACGTCCGGATACCTCCGCTCCCGAGATGCCGGAGTTATAGAACACGTTGCCGGTCCGATGGTAAAGCGCAAAAAGTCTGGATCATGCTCTGCACAGGAAGAAAAGCGCCCCGAAGACCCGTAAGCGTCGGTCTCCTCGTTAAGCCTACTTCAATCTTTTCGTGTCGTCGCCATATTTTTCTGCGCTTATTTTTCCAGTGTTTTTTCCCTGTCGCCGTTTTGCAGATTCGCGCACGGAAATGTCACGCACTGTCTCGCTCATGCCAACCGCGCAGGAGCGTGCTAGGTTCAAACCAAAGCGCGCCCGATCGCCTGCCGAAATAAATGCGGGGTCTCTCGTCTCGGAGTGGTGCCGAAGTTTCAAAAACCTTTTCGCCTCGGTAGCCATCTTACTTCCGACAGCATTTTCCTACTCTTGGCGTTTTATATTTCAGCATCCTAATCATCGGTGTACTCCTACTGGTCGTGCCTGTCGCTTGGAATTCACTTGTACTGCGTTTGTGCGTTTTCGCAGATCAACCGAGGCTGGAAAGGAAGGAGACCTATCGGCTCCCAATCGCTCCGAGCCCGCTGCTGTTCAGCTGCTCGCTCGCACTCGTTCCCAAAACGCACCACGTATCGGTTCTCCGAGCGGGCAAAACAGTTCAGCGGCCGGTGACGATGTTGCATCCTCCGAGAAACAGGAGGCCAAAAGTTCAGCGCCCGTGCAGCGCTCAAGTTTGCGCGTCACGAAGCGACCACGCAAGGACGTCAGCCCGCCGCCGAGTTCATCCAACCCTCCGCCCTCCACCAATGCGGCTGCGAACAAGAAATCGTCCGCTGGTCAGTGCCTTTTTTCCCGCCGTGTCCACATTCGTCTGTGTGCTCTTCGTGTAGCGGCGTCCCGGTGATTTTGAAAAGTGTGTTTTGTGTGGCCTCGAGAGTGTCCGTGATACGAAGTTTGGGCAGCGTGAGCGATAGCTGCGCCGTTGCCTTGCACGTATGATCGATGCCTTTGCGTGTCAGGCATGTCGGCATTCCTGTTGTCATCTTTGTACATGATGACATCGTTCTGGTAAGTAAACAAGCGTGACACACATGTCGACATTTGGCTTTGTTGACAGTGTGGCCGCGAGAACTTGCAGGCCGGCTTGAAAGTGTGTTGTCGGTCCATAGCATGACATTGAAGGGAGCCATGATTGTTGCGACCTAGAGGTCTTTCTGGCCACAAAGTCTTTTATGAACGCTATTATATCATTTCGCACGAAGATTTAGTTACGCGGTAATCAAATACATTCATGCAAAAGTGCTCCCCTTTTCTTAAAAAAAATAATAGAGAAGAGGAGTCTCACCAACGTCTTGCACTCGTTCAAATTATAGTAATACCAACAATGAAGAGCATGGGACTCATTAGCATTTTGCATGTTGTATTTTGTATCTCTCATTCAGGCTGTTTTATGCATTTCACTCCTATGTAATGCAAGTAAGAAAAGAGCCTCCTCCATTGTATGTTGTCATAAAGGGAATTGAGAATGATAAAAGTATTTGTAAGAGATGGCACGGTTAGCCCCATCATGCACCTGGCACGTTGCTACGCATGTCAAGGTGTAGAAATAAAAGCTTTGAGGGACGTCCGAACCGAGGGGTTATCGTTGATCAAGCAATGGAGAACTAACCCCCTTTATGATAGTGCTCCAGCCAGTCTCTGCTTCATCCATGATTTATCTGCTAATGTCACTGATGGCGGGCATTACCTATTGCATTTTACTAAAAACAGCTTCTCGACAAGTGACAGCAGACAGGCTACCGGAAAAGCTGTTCAATTTGCTGGGATTTTGATGCAGTTAATTGTTAACAACTTGATGCCTACCTGATAATATATGGTAGCACAGACAAAGGACACGGACAAGAGAAGGCACATTTAAGACAACATCTTCTCTTGCTTTCTCTTGTCTGTGTCCTCTGTCTGCGCTACCTTATATTATCATGCTACCATACCAACAAGCCCAAATTGCCATCCTCATTGATGCCTACGTTCTGTTGGAGTATGTATCATAAAACTGAACTCAATATCAGTGAATTGTCAACAAAGTACAGTAGCATACGCAGTAAACAAATGAAGACATAGTAAAAAAATTAAGCAATTATGGTACTGCTCAATGTGAAAAGCTGTTCATGTGTTTTGATTTTGTTATAAGTTGAGAAAATATAAATGCATCGAGGTGACATGACGGAGTATTAGTGGGAGCATAAAATGGTTAGTTTTTTTGTGGCAATGTAACGTGGTGAAGCTAGCATCGCCAACACGGACGTTGTGTTGGACTATAAAGGGCCCCAAGAGCCCGTTAGAGCATTTCACACGCAGTTTCTTTTCGACCAATGTTGCTAGAACATTCCGCTCACGAAGTGTCTCTTCGACCAGTTCGTGTAGTTTTTTCCTCAAGCCTCGCAGGTTAACCCACTTTCCTTTGCCCATGCGCGAGAGGCATGTGTTAAGCTGTCACAAAAAGCAGGAACAGGCATGGCGCATTGCAGATGCTAACACAGCGGCTGTGTGGCTATCATGGTCGAAAACTCTTTTGGTCAGTCTCTCTTTCGTCATCATTTCACATTCGCTTTATCGATTTCTTCAACAGTGGTAACACCGCTCAGAGCAGAAACGAGCGCTGCGCTCTAAACATATTTAGCAACGGGAAGTCCCATCGCTGTAGCAATGGCAGGATGTGACAGGCAGTCTAGCACCGAGAGTTTCAAACCTGTGCCAACCATCAGGTGATGCAATTAGTCAACAGCTTTTATGTGTCCAACAATATGCACGAGGGTACTGAAATTGTTTGGTCAGTGCTTAGCAAAGTGTAACAAGCATTGCAACAATGGCATGATCAGACAGAAGACGACTGTTGTGCCTGTCATTTTTGCTGTGTCTCCTTGTTCTGCTGTTCATTCCATTTCTCGGAGATGATTTAGACTCCAACCAAAAGTTTTGAATAAACCCGACGTTTCGAAACCGACTTGGTTCCTTGACTTGACCAAACATTGCCGGTTTCGAAACGTCGGGTTTCTTCAAAACTTTTGGTTGGAGTCTAAATCATCTCCCATTTGCATTCCCAACCAGACAGACTTCTGTCGAATGTTTACATTCATTCCATTTCTCGTCTTCTTCACTTGGGCAGCAGTAACAAGCATTTGAATTTGTGCACCAAAGAGTGGCATGGCTGAAATCTTGACTGCTTACAGATAGCATACACGAGTTTTTTAGGTGACAATGTGCAGCAGTTTCTACAGGAGTCTGTTGCGAGACCTGACAAACAAATCTTCCAAGCCTGCTTGGCCTACGGTGGTTTTGCATCTACTGCGTCCTAGCATTTTGCCTGTCTCTCCTCGATGTTTCTTCTCTTCTTTGAGGCCTGTAATGACCACGGCTTTATTTATCATTGCCCTCCATTCTTGTCACCAGAATTTAATAAATGTTTCTTGCTTACCTTGAATACTAATCAACCTTAAGCCACAAGCAGTACCATCTAAAGTGGTGTCTGTCTAATTTTGAGAATGGTCCCCTGATCATTTTCACTCTCTTCTACAATCTTTATGTTCTGTAATGTCTGTCTCTTTGTATTCAGCAGAGAATAAACTACCTCCTCAGTTGTCACTTACTTCTAGGGCATCTTTTCTGCATCTGTGTTATTCTGGAATACTCTTTTAGGGGTGGAGCACCTTAGGGTTTCAGCGTGTCTGCGTGCATCTGTCGTCTGCTGTTGTCATGATGGTTGACTGGCTTGGGTGCAAGAGAGAGAGACTGCCTTCTCTTGCGAAGAGCGAGTTTGCTCTCACTTGCCACAGCCTCAGCACTCGCCGCCTGGCGAGAGAGGGCGAACGGCGTGCGTTGACTGTGGAAACGCTCCCTTGCTCATAAAAGACGTGCTATGCCACCCCATATATATAGGCACTGGATCTTGACCTGCAATGGAATGCTGGTCGGAGATTTCTCTTGTGCATAGTTGAACAAGAGAGATTCGCAACCTGCACGTTAACTAAATGTGGATGTGTATCCTTTCCCCCTCCCCAGGTTTCACGTTTAGTGGAACTGAAATGCCCTTCCCTACATGCTTCGCCTCTCCCCAGCATTGTTGCTCGCGCGGTGGGTAGACTCCGTGCGGCGGCTGCACGGACTTCCTCAGTCCGTGGGCGCAGCCAATAAGCGACAGTGTTCAATAAGCCACTGTGTTCTGCACTCGCTGTCATGGCTACCTGTGGCGCTGACTAACACTCGCACGTTAAAATGCGCACATACGCCCCTTAAAGGGGAAGTCGGGGATGACCGCCACTGTAGCTCAGTAGGTAAAGCATGGGACGCGTTATTCAAAGGTCACAGATTCGGTCTCAGCCTGCAGCAAGTTATTTTTTCGTCTACTTTACTTTCTTCATGTTACAAATAACATCCCCTCTACTTTCTCTGACTTTCTTGTCAATGAGTAATATTGTGCTTAACAAGGAATATTAAGCCTTTAGTATTCGCTTTCTTTCATACAATACACTACTTTAGTTCATGTAGCGCAATCGACATTGAGCTCCCTCTGCTTCAGCTAGAGGAACTGTTTACATGCAGTGTTACAAGAAAGAAAGTCTTAGTGTGTTTAATGGTATTGTACCCAGAAGTTCATAATTGTAACGGATGCAAGGTGCCATGAAATTTAGGGAGTTAGAGAAGCAAAGAAGCAGTTGTTCAAAGCACGAAATACTGCCTGTTGTGAACATTGCATGAGTACACGAATAACGTAAAGCTCAGGTGTTCATCAGTATACATCGGCCGGGAACTGAACATGTTTTATATGCGACGTTTCAACAGTGTTACGTGACACCATTTAATGGAGTTTTTTGTACCTCTGTCAATGCCTTTGACAGATTCTGTTCCATTGTGCTTGTTTACTATTTTCTGATGCCACACACAGAAAAAAAAAGGCATTGACACCAATGAAATTGTATGCTGGCAGTCTATTGTAAATAACAACAAAATGCACGCATTTGTGTGCAAATCTGCCTATTATTCTGCCCTGAAACATGCCGGGAAGGGAACTGGAGGTCACTTTTATTTTTAAAAAATCTTACAGAAAGTGATCTGTGCTTTCAGTGTCCAAGCAAGGGGGCGCTGATGCTGGCAAGACGCGCCGCCCATGGGAGTTGTGGAGCATTGAGGACAAGAATGCCTTTTTTGAAGCCGTTTGTGAGGCACGTATGCATGTCTACCGGTCACTCGTCGCGAGAGTGTTTATAAGATATGGCAGATATTCACTGGCTTGTCACTGTTCTTAGAGGTACATCAAAGTTCCTGCACATCATTTCCCTTCATAATCCATAAAAAGTTCATTGCATCCAACATGAAAAAATAAGTTTATTATCCTGCATGTAAAGAAATTGAAATTAGACAGCCACGCATTTGTGGTACAAAGCCACAAGGAAATCCATATGGATTTCTCAAAAAGGAAAGCCTCTTAGTTGCTGAAAAATTCGTCCTGGTCTGGTAAGCAAACCCAGGAACAACGCTTTTCTAGGGTGGTCGCTCTAGCAATAGAACTAACCATGCTGCAGGAAGCTAGCAATTGGCAGCACGAGGGTGAATTCATCGACAACTCGAAGCAGATGTATTTCTGAGAACGATATGTTTGTTACATTGGTGAGAACCTTTTTGGATTTAATTTATTGTATCCATTATCTTATGTCTGTGTTTATGTGTGTTGAGCTCATTGTAGCCAAATTTTCACACTTTTTATCTAGATTATGTAATAGAATTCTGCCAGTGCACATTTGAATTCTTAATGGGAGAGGCTGGTCTTGAAATGAAAGTTTTTATTATTGGAGATACTGTAATAAAATTAGGTGTGTATATGTATTTCTTCCTCCTCTTTTCAAAATTATAATTAGTTTTTATCCGCACCAACTAGTTATCAAATTGAGAGAGCATAAGTGAAGTCTAATTGTGTAATTTCTTGCGGGTTGTTAAGGTACTTTCCCTCAGTATTTTTAGGTTCTGTTTAGGGTGCAGCTGTAGCCAAAGACCTGCCATGGGGAGGTATGCTATTTATGTTGTCACTGAGATACATAATTATATAAAGATTCTCATTTGCATTGATGCTCGACAATTTCGAAATTTAAATAGCTTAGTTTATTGCTCATGCCATTTCATATGTCTCTTCTATCCACAAAAATAGCATAGCTGCACAGTCCTGTTTTTTACGAGTTCAATGGTGTAAAATTTAAAAAAATTGCTTCACAAAAACATGATGAAATGTTCCGTAAGGCTGGCCAGGTTGGCGAAAAATGTGAAGCTGAGGAAATCGCATTTGAAGTTTCGACATGCAGTGCAAAATTTTCTGTGAGGAACTTTTACCACAAATTTTATACACATGTTCCTCATCTATTCCCCTACAAAACAGAACAAAATGTGCCTTTTCATCCTTGGAATCGTTTTTCAATGTGGAAAGCATTATCAGAACTTCACCATGGCAAGCTGTTGAGGGGTTCTGGAAAAGTTGTGGGGTATGAGGCTCAAACGACTAGCTGTTAGGCAGCATGCTGTCCTGGATAATAAGTTGCTTATTTCTGGACTCTCAAGAGACCATGAAAATGTGCGGAAAAATGAATGCTTGCAAAAATGCCCCTTTTTTATATGTTTTTTTTTGCTGACACAGAGGGTCACTGCTGTAGTACAAAATTCGTGTTGCAATCTTGTAAATGCATCGTTTAGGTTGCTCTGAAGAGCCGTGTATATAAAAAAAGATCGATGTGGCCGGTGCTACCTCAGTGGTAATCACATCGGCCTAAAAACATTCTCCTATTTTTTTTCGCACGTCATTCCGCTTGCCCTTGATGATGTCTGCCTTAATTTCAGCTAGACGTCATGCTGTCGCTGTTCACTGATGACAGTGTTATCAGTGCTCGCGTCAACTCCTAGCTCGTTGCCTGTGTAGGTGCTGCCAAAAATCGGATGGCGAAGGCTATAAGCGCTGACTCCAAGGAGGTCGAACTTTCGGGTAGCCGATTTTCTTGACAAAACGATCTTCGTTTGCCTCTATTTTTTAACTCGCTGTGCCTTCTCCGCTGTTGAGTAGAGCGCAGCATCAATTCGAAGCGTATCGCTCGTCGAACTTGGTCCCACGTCGTCGTCAGTAGACAGCGTCGTTAAAGTTTCCGGCGAATCCAACGGGTCCGGCTGCGACTGCAACCAGCTGCCAAAGGGCACTTGTGGCAGGCACCTTTTTGTTCCAAGGCCGTTTTTTATGGCTTCCAAAAGCTCGTCGCGTTGATGGTTTCAGACGAGAGTCTCCAGACATCTCGATTGCGGTGGAAAAGTAACGGTGCAAAGCGGAAAAAAGGGTGCGTCGCAAAACGCGTACGATCGCAAGAGCAGATGCACACAAATGGACAGCCACGGGGCCAACACAACACAAATGAAAAAAAGATCACGTGTTGGTCACCCCTGCGAATGAGAACTTGGAAAGATGGGCTTGAAAAGCACGCTGCGTTAGGGCCAATCGGTGATCTGGAAATGACCTTCAGAAAACCTGCTACAGCAGCAATTCCGCTTGAGCGACGGCATTTCAAGATGGCGCAAATTGTGCACAAAGAAAACAGCTTCAAATCAAGCCCAAGATGGCGACGCTCGGTCCACCGCAACGCAAATGGCGCGCGCAGAAAGTTCGAACAAATTTCGTCCTTTGGGGGCATTTCAGTGCGATCGGGCTGCATTGAAGGCCGATTTTATTGCGTTTCCCGACTGAATTCAGCGTTAGCAATTTGAGAGTAGGTGCTCAGAAGTACAAACGCCTTGAAAATAAGCTTTGCAAAAAATCGATTTTTTGACCATTTTTTGATCGTCCTAAAACCCACGTCTCCCCTTAAGCTTCGTGCCTAACGGTTCAAGCTTGTGATGCCTGCGTTGCCTTGGTACGTTTCAGAAAAACCTACCAATCAGAGGGGTGTTTGCATGGTGGTTACCTGCCTCGGTTTCAAAATTAAATACATGCTACCCCTTTTTGTGTTTTTCCTGCAGTTTGGGAAGGATTTCGAGAGCATTCAATCGTACATCGCTCAGCGGAGCAAGAAGAAAGGTGTGCCCGCGCACTGCATCAAGAACAAGGATCAAGTACGACATTTCTACTACCGGACGTGGCACAAGATAGCGAAGGTCATGGACATTGGCGAGGGTCGAGAAGGTACGGTATGACATTTGGGATGTATCTGTGTCATGGAGGGGCATGCGCAGTTTTTGGCACATTGATATGCGAGGAGGTTGGTGTGGCCTAGGTCTGTCTACAAGTTCGGAATGAGGTGAAATAACTTTGTATATCCCTTTTTAAGGCATTCTTCTTCATGCTCATGAGGACTGACACGAAAGCATTACGATCAAAGGTTGACCATCGATTTTCGCTGTCATGTGGAATAATTTCTGGCATGTAGCCTTTGCATTGCAATGTATATGTATTCTGGTGCAAATATTTTGAAATTTTATTTGAAATTTATTTGACGAAATTCGACGAGATTACAAGATGGACAAGAAGCGCAACTTCACAGGTCTCGTAGTGAAAACTGTCGGGGGGACCTTCTAACAATACATAAGTGGGGGTTTACAGGAAACTAGGTGAACAGTGAGTCATTTATTTTATATAATTTCTATAGCTTTAGTAATAAAAGGTAAAGTATTCATAAGTAATAAAAAAATAAAAGCTAGCCATAATAATCACAAATGTAAAAGATAAAATAATTTTAACAGTCAGATAGATTAAATCACAAAAATTAATTTAAACAAAGAATAGTGGCACGAACAGCTACAGATGCAAACAAGCATCAAAATGGCAAAAGTGAAACACTTGGAAGTGGCAACAGCACATATCATAAGCTAACATAGGTTATCAATCTGAAAAGCAGTGAGATGTCATCTCTTTTCTAAATCAGCATTCAGGACGATTAGGTGGCATGCTGTCATGCCTTCTTTAAGCAATAGTGCTCTTTGGGAAGCAGTAGTGCTCTTTGGGAGGAAATTAAACATTTTCGCAAAGGTGGTTCTTTTCACTCAAGTCACAGATGAAAACTTTAGTAGCACTGATATTTTTCAAGGTTGTTATCACTACTAGTACTATTATCATCATTACTACTTACACACATGGAAGTGACATTCCTTGTGAAACTGCTTCCCCTCCCCCACCTTTTTCATTTTGTTTTTCCTACAGACGTGAAGAAGCAGACACAGGAACTATACGGACTCATCAACTACGCGGAACTGCGTAAAAAATACAGTGCATGTATGTATGAGTGCTTAAGCGCAAACTTGATTATGAAGCCTTTTCACTTTTCTGGTAGAAAAATCTCCTTGTATTGGCCAATTCCTTAAATGAGGACTGATTGGAATTTAGATTTTTTCAATGAGATTTAACATTGCATTCTCTGTTTTGGTTCTAAGTGTTATGGTTTTAGGCGTTCAGCTGTCAATCAAAAGGTTTTCTACATGGACTTCAGTGTTTGGCCAAAAAAAGATTAATGTGAGGCACCTACTTGAAAGTAAAGTTGCCACAGTCCTGATTGGACTTGTTCAGTGACCATGGAATGAATTATGACAGCAAAACTTGAAGCGTGATAGCTGGTATGAACTGATAACCACGCCATAAAAAAGCAGGGTAATGTTTTATACTCTTAAGTTCTTACACACCGAAGTTAATATTTTTTATAGATACAATGCAGAAAAAAAATGTGCAATCTGTATTGCTGACTGAAATGATATTGTTACGTCTACGAGAGGGGTATATTCAGAGCCTATGTAACGGTCGACTCGAAGGTATACAGCAGTGAACGCGCAGCAGCGAGCTCTTGCCACCAACCGAACGTCCTCTTCTTCTGCCACCACCATGTTCCCCGTTACACAGGTGCACATACCTAAAATATACATGTGGTAACATTTCCCTCCGCGCAGACGAAGCCCACTGGGCGAGTCAAACAGTCTCTCGAAGAATAAAGTGCTTCAAACGTGCAACATGGACAAGTTCAGTTTTTGCAGACCGTCGGCAGTTTGAATGGAGACGCGCTATGCGGTAAACTAAATCACTGATACGGTCTACAACAAGATAAGGTCCTGTATAGTGCGCTAGCAGTTTCTCGCTCAAACCGCGTTTTCTTGTTGGTGTCCACAGCAACACTAGGTCGCCGTGATTGTACGTCACATGTCGGCGTTGGCGGTCAAAATGTGCCTTCGAGCAGTCTTGCGAAGCAAGAGTGCGCAAATAAGCAAGGCATCTAGCTTCTTCGGCCCGACAGATAATCTCGGATATGCAGGGATCATGGTGGTCCAAACACGGGAAGATGGTATTCAGGGTATGACGAGGTGGTCGAGCATATAGAAGAAAGAAAGGACTGTAGCCAGTAGTTTCATGCTAAGCGGTGTTGAATGCATATGTGATAAAGGGTAAAATACTGTCCCAGTCCTTGTGATCTGATGCAACATACATAGACAGCATGTTCGAGAGACTTCTGTTCGTTCGTTCAGTTTGTGGTGTACACGTATCCCGAAGGAGTACGGCCACCAGCGTGGGTCCGGTCTTAGCGAGCCGCAGGGCACGCGTTAACCGTCGCCGTGGCGGGAACACGATACTGCTCAAGTCGCAACACTTTATTGTGGCAACACCAAACGCAGTACAGCCCGTTGCAAAAAGGCGCGGCGGGAAAGCAAATAGGCTTATCCACGCCACGGGCACAAAGTACTACACAGGGTGCCACGAGCACGTCTCCGCGGTAAAGCCGATCCACGGAGACACCGGAGCAAAGGCCCGGTTGCTCGAGCGAGGGCAAAGGCGCTCGCGTTGGCTTCGAAGGGAGACGGGTCGGCGTAGCTAGGCCACGCACTAGGACACCGTACTGCCCTTCGGCCGTGAGTACGCAGCGGGGCAACAAAAAGGTGAGCGTTCGCATCGGGCGCGAGGCGCCGTCAGCGAAGTCCGACGAGCCCCGAGCGACGGGACTCGACGGACGGAAAAGAATGCGTGGCTCACCGTTTGAAGTCCCGGACTGTACTCACTGCTCCCGACGCAGCGCGCGAAAACCTCTCGGGAGGCTCCCCGCGCGGCGCCACAGTCAACATCCGCTACCGGGTGAGGGAGGTAAACGTCACTCCGCCCTTCCCGGCGCGGCAGACAGCAAAGGAGGGCAGACATGTCGGGACATGAGAATGGCAGGAAAGGCGGTAAAGCCCGCGCAAAGGCAGCGGGCCAGCCTCAATTCCCACATCCCCCTCTCCTAAATTTGCCCTTTACCGGTCTGCAAAAGGCAGCCGGACGTCACCCATGCAGTTAAAATGACACTGCTATGAGCGACAGCTAACCTCAGTCTAGCCCTGTTACTGCTGATAAAAGATTACAAATGAGGAACAAAACATAAATAACAAAATAAACACATGACACTATACAAATAACTGCGGAAGGGAGCACAGAAACGTGGCACTAGTGTTCGTGGTGCTGAAGCGGGAATGGCGTCCACTGCGCGGAGGGGCGGAAAAGGGCGTGACAGTGTCCGCTGGGTGCGATGCCCGAGTGCGAGGTCAGAGGTACGGGAGGGGGCTCACTGATGGCTCGTTGCTGGTCTTGATAAGCAGCGAGTCCGACGAACGCTGCCTCGGCTGTGCTTCGGAGGCCCCCGCATTTCTGGCTCGATGATGAAGCTGGAACGTTGCGCGAAGCCGGGCCTCTCCAGTGCTCAGGGAGGCCGACCCAAATTGGCTGCGAATGGCGTTGGCCGGCAGCATATAGCTGCTTTCAGCTGGCCTCGCGCAGGAGCCATGGTGGTAAAGGCAGCGGGGCTTCTTCGACGACGGCCGAGAGCAGAGCACAGCCAGATGGTCTGACGTCAGTGGGTCAATGACCCCCCAGCACCTCCAGCGTCCGCATCGATGGGGGGAAGCCATGACGCACTCTTCGCGGGCTCGCACTGAAGCGTCACGCACTTACACACGCACACACACCGCCGACGGCTGCGCGAGCGTAGGCGCAAAGCGTCCTTCGTCTCTCTCCCCCGTCAAGCACCGACACTCAAGGTCACACACAGCTCCCTTCGCGGTAGACGAAACGAACACGAAAAAAAAAAGTAAACACAGAGCATACTGACACTAAACATCTGGCAAAAAAAACAAAATACAAATAACACTTAATATTAGACAAAAGAAACATAAAATACACATGAACACTTAAAAAAAAAAAGAAACACTGGCAGCAGACAAGGCGGGGTCAACTTCTTTACGAGAAAAGGCCGTAAAGAAGCTAACCTATACTGAGGCTAGACTAAACTGAGGGCCTTCGGTTGCGGAGAAGTCCGCCGTCCGGCGCGAAATCACAAAGGTGACCGCTTCCTCAGATTATACCGGCGCGGGGTCCGAATGCGGTCCGTCGCTCCGGGTGTGCCCGTTGCTTGCGCGAAGTGCCGCAGGGCACTGGCGCGAGCTCGTCAGACCGTGACAAAGGGCTTCAGGTCTGCGATGTGGGCACGGCTGAGTTTTCCCAAAGGGGATCTTTCAGCTAGTACGCGCCACGGACGCTCACTGACAATCGGTTCATAAGACCGGGCGGCTTTCCAACCCTTGGCTCAACCGTTTGTCAGACGTGGCAGGCACGGAATAGCGATAAAAACCACGCTTCGTGCCGGGCCAGGTCACAACATCGCTCAGTTTGCAAAAACTTTCGAGCCACTCAGGTGACCGGCCATGGGTTCGTCGTGAGAGGATCGCAACAGTGCGGCTCTCAGACTTTTGGGCATAGCCACCTTAAACGGGTCTATGGACTCGTCGTCAGTGGCTATATATTTCAGCAGGAGCCCGTCATGGTCCAGCAAAATGAATCCGCCGGGGACTCAGCGACACACGCTGTTTCAGCCCCCTAATCGCGCCCGCCGCAAAGCAAGCAGCGTAACGGCGCTCCGCGCCTCGTCAAGACGGTTTAACGGCGCCCGCCGCAAAGCAAGCAGCGTATACGGCGCTCCGTTCCTCCGAGACTCGAAACGGATCACTCTGCTGAGCCTTCAGTAGCTCTTCGCTGCCGAAAGCAATTCCCATTCTCCCAAATGGGGGAGTCTGGTATCGCGCCCACTCAGGACCGCAGCAACCGCCGCGTGAGTCGGCGTTACGGGTTCGCTCTCGGCCTCGTGGCCTTCGGAAAGCTCCCCCGCTCGGCCGCTTCGCGGTGCGCCGCTTACCTGGTTAACAGCCAAGGTTTGTCCGCATGGGGACTCACCCTTCTCGCCGAATGGCGGCGAAGCTGCTGTTTCGCCCCCGACGCTTGCATGTGCTAAGGCACCGCGAGCAGCCGTCGCACCGAAATCCAGGTTCTCGGCAGACAACAAGGGGCACGAGATAGCGCGTCAGCTACCACGTAGGAGTGTATTCACCACAAAAAGGGGTGACGACACAGGCGAGCGCCGAAGGGCGCCCGTCGATAGAGGCGGTGGCCTCTTGGTGCAACGCGGCATGCCACGAAGCAGACAACGTTCGGGTAGGGCAAGAGGCCCATTCCGAAGCGACGCACCATCTCCAAAGGGAGCGGCTAGGCGCCTCGTGTCGTCACCGCAATAGGGGGTGCCGACACGGACGGGCGTCGGAGGCGCTTGTGCGTAACGTTCGGGTAGGGCAAGAGGCCCATTCCGAAGCGACGCGCCATCTCCAAAGGGAGCGGCTAGGCGCCTCGTGTCGTCACCGCAATAGGGGGTGCCGACACAGACGGGTGCAGAAGGGTTCCCGTCAATAGAGGCAATGGCCTCCTTGTGCAACGCGGCATCCGCTAAAAAGGGACAGCGGACAAAAGTCCCGCGAAGCAGCCATGTTGCGACGAGCCCGAATCGCGCAGGCGAACTGACTCGCTAAGAGCAATCAAAAGCTAGAGCTTTTGATACCGCGTTGGGCGCCAGTGTGGTGTACACGTATCCCGAAGGAGTACGGCCACCAGCGTGGGTCCGGTCTTAGCGAGCCGCAGGGCACGCGTTAACCGTCGCCGTGGCGGGAAACACGATACTGCTCAAGTCGCAACACTTTATTGTGGCAACACCAAACGCAGTACAGCCCGTTGCAAAAAGGCGCGGCGGGAAAGCAAGTAGGCTTATCCACGCCACGGGCACAAAGTACTACACAGGGGTGCCACGAGCACGTCTCCGCGGTAAAGGTAATCCACGGACACACCGGGACAAAGGGGCCCGGTTGCTCGAGCGAGGGCAAAGGCGCTCGCGTTGGCTTCGAAGGGAGACGGGTCGGCGTAGCTAGGCCACGCACTAGGACACCGTACTGCCCTTCGGCCGTGAGTACGCAGCGGGGCAACAAAAGGTGAGCGTTCGCATCGGGCGCGAGGCGCCGTCAGCGAAGTCCGACGAGCCCCGAGCGACGGGACTCGACGGACGGAAAAGAATGCGTGGCTCACCGTTTGAAGTCCCGGACTGTACTCACTGCTCCCGACGCAGCGCGCGAAAACCTCTCGGGAGGCTCCCCGCGCGGCGCCACAGTCAACATCCGCTACCGGGTGAGGGAGGTAAACGTCACTCCGCCCTTCCCGGCGCGGCAGACAGCAAAGGAGGGCAGACATGTCGGGACATGAGAATGGCAGGAAAGGCGGTAAAGCCCGCGCAAAGGCAGCGGGCCAGCCTCAATTCCCACAAGTTAGACCGTTCGTTTGGGGATGATATGGCGTAGAGTGCTGAAACCTTGAAGCACAGACACGAAGCATCTCTTCCATCACGTCTGCTGTGAATTGTCGGCCACGGTCACTGATTACAGTTGTGGGAGGTCCATGTCGAAGAATTACAAAACTTAGCATGAAGGAAGACACATCGGCTGCAGTTGCCGATGGTATGGCAGCTGTCTCGCAGTACCGTGTTAAATGGTCGGTGCAAACGACTGTCCAACGATTTCCATCAGAAGGCCGGGGAAAGGGTCCAAAGAGGTCAATCCCGACTTGCTCGAATGGAGTTCTAGGGGGCGGCACCGGATGTAATTGCCCTAAAAGAGCACTTGTTGGGCGCTTATGACGTTGGCACTCGTTACAGCTAGATTGTTCTGTCGTCTGGCGCATTTTGGGCCAGTAGAATCTTTCTTGAAGACGGCAAAGAGTTTTCGCTGTGCGCAGATGACCGGATGTTGGGTCATCATGCATAGCCTGCAAGACATAAACGCGAAGACTCTTCGGAACCACCAGAAGATATCGTGAGCCGGTGTTGGTGTAGTTCTTTTTGTAAACTAGCCCGTCTCGGATGCAGAAGCGCGTAGGCGATGATTTTGGTCTGGTAGCAAGAAGCTGTTGTATGATTCTGTCCCTTTGTTGCTCATCCTTAAAGGTCTTGTTATCGGAAAACGGTTGGTCGAGTGATGCAATGTAGGTATCGAAGGTGTCCGCGTCACAATCCGTCGTTGGAAGTGGTAGTCGCGAAAGACAATCTGCGTCAGCGTGACGTCGGCCGCTTTTATAGGAAACTGTGAAGTCATATTCTTGTAGACGAAGTGCCCAGCGCGCCAGCCGGCCAGATGGTTCACGCAGATTGACCAACCAGCAGAGAGAATGATGGTCTGTCACGATGGTAAAGGGGCGTCCGTACAGGTAGGACCGGAAGCGCTGCACTGCGAAGACTACTGCAAGGCATTCTTGCTCTGTGGCGGTGTAGTTACGCTCGGACTTGCTGAGCGAGCGACTTGCATACGCTACGACGTGTTCTTGATTATCCAAGCGTTGAACCAGGACAGCACCTACACCAATACCGCTGGCGTCTGTGTGAATCTCAGTGGGTGCCAGAGGATTGAAGTGTCGAAGAATCGGATGAGACGTCAAAAGAAACTTCAACTTCGAAAAAGCAGACTCGCATTCCGGGGTCCAGTCAAACTGCGCACCTTTCTGAAGCAGACACGTGAGCGGGTATGCGATATTGGCAAAGCCAGGAATGAATCGGCGAAAGTAGGAACAAAGCCCCAAGCGCAGTTCTTTCACCGAGTTTGGTTGCTTAAATGCCTTCTCTGCGGCCGTCTTGGCGGGATCCGGTCGTATGCCTTCTTTGTTTACTAAGTGTCCAAGGACGAGTGTTTGGCGCTCTCCAAAACGATATTTCTTTGAATTGAGCACCAGGCGTGCTTTGCTTAGGCAGTCCAGTACGAGGCCAAGGTGTGTGTTGTGCTTACAAAAGGTGCGCCCAAAAATTAGAACGTCGTCCAAGTAACACATACACACTTCCCACTTCAATCCACGCAGAATGTTGTCCATAAATCGCTCAAAAGTTGCGGGCGCGTTGCAGAGTCCGAACGGCATCACATTAAATTCAAATAGTCCATCTGTTGTAACAAATGCCGTTTTCTCCTTGTCTTCCTCGTGCATTGGAATCTGCCAGTAGCCTGACCTCAGATCCACAAACGAAAAGTAAGAGGCCGATGATAGACAATCGATAGCATCATCAATCCGCGGGAGTGGATATACGTCTTTTTTAGTACTAAGATGGCGTTGAGACGGCGATAGTCAACACAAAATCGCCATGTCCCATCCTTCTTCTTCACTAGAATTACTGGAGCGGCACACGGACTACATGATTCTTGAATTACATTTTGCTTGAGCATCTCGCAAACCTGTTCATTGATCACTGCGCGTTCTGAAGGCGATACACGATATGGTTTCTGTCGGAGAGGTCTGTGAGATGTCGTGTCGATTCGGTGCTTTATACGAGAAGCAGGGAACGGCGGTGAATCATGCTGAGCGAAATAAAAAATACCGGCATGTTTGCGCAGAATACTCGCCAGTTCATTATGTTCCTTGGTGCTGAGTGACTTATCAATCATAGTCATAATTGGTGGTGTCCCTGGCGTGCAGATTATCGCTACGGGTCTTATCCGGGGAATCATTGCTTTCTGCAAGGGTGGCAAGCGAGAATACTTGGTGTTCACGAATCTCTCCAAGTTTCAGACCCTCCCGCAGGACTGTAGGTTCATTAGAGCAGTTAATCACCCATAAACCAGCATGCCCTTGCACAACCGATAGCGTGCAGTAGGGTATAAGACTGTCTTCTTTATGCAACTGAGATGCACGGGCTCCACAGTTGGGTCAAATGTTTTCTCGCTTGCAGGTGAACAGACAACAGGGACACATTTTGTAGACAATGGCGGCACAGTTGTGTCCACAGACACGCAAAGAGCACTTTCTTGAGAGGGCGAGTTTTCCATAAACGCAACTGGGATATCGTAATCTACTGTAATTTGTCCTGTGCGGCAGTCGACAGTAGCACTACATAGCTTCAAGAAATCGAGTCCCAGAATGACGTCATGCGTAGTATGAGTTAGAACAGCAAACTTTGCGACAAAGTTCTGGCACGCCAAACTAACAGTCACAGTGCAGACACCAATAGGTTGTAACACCTCTCCGCTCACTCCACGAAAAATATCAGGACGGTCCCAACAAAACATAACCTTTCGTCCAAGAAGGCGGGTGAAAACTAAACTCATTACTGACACGGATGCACCTGTGTCCACCACGTCATTGTTGGTACACCATCGATAAGCACTCGAACCTTGTTGCTAAACATGAAAGCTAACGGAGGTATATCTGTTGAAATCAAAGACTGTCCGGCGATCTCACCTCCAACGGCCGCGCGGGCTAGTTTTCCGTAGGAGGCGAGGAGTGGCGGCGCCGAGGAGGCGGTGATCGGTTGGCGCGAGGAGCAGGTGGTGGTGTCATACTGCGGTCAGAGGCCGGAGATTGGTTTCATAGCGGTCCTGGGATCTCGTTAGACGCGCTTCCCGGGAATATCGGTGCTCGGGTAACGCCAGAACGGTTAAATCTCGGTGATCGGTCGTACCTTGGCAGCTGCCGGTAGTTGCAATACCTGGCAATGTGTCCTTCGAAGCCACAGTTGTAGCAGACTGGTAGAGGACGCTCGCCGAACCAATGCTGAGACCGCTCAGCTGTGAAGGGTCGGTGATGAGCTTGCTGAGCAGGGGCTGCCCACCTCTGTGTGGCGGGGCCGTGACGAAGGCGTTGGCCATATCGCTGGTCGGTCGCGAATGAGTCACGACGTGGCCGCGAATTTCCAGTTTCGCTGATATCTGCCACACATACCGATAGTGGCAAAGGAGCTGATGGCACAGCCGTGTAGTTGGGTAGATTGGTAAGTGGATGAGGAAAGGTTTCGTCAACCCTACCACCTTGTCGCTGCAGCTCTTCACGCACAATTGCCCGAATAGTAGCGGCAAAGTCGTTGGGCGGGCTCACGTCGATGCTGGCGACCGTTGTCACGTTTGCCAGCCTACCGAATTTCGGGGCGATGCGACGAGTCTTCAATTTTTCAAACTTGCGGCAGTGATGTTGGACGTCACAGGCAGAGGTGAGGTCATTCCTGCCTGTCAGAAAATTGTAGACGTCTTCCGCTATGCCTTACAAGAGGTGTCCGACCCTGTCTTCTTCAGACATCTGCGGGTTTATAATCTTGCAAAGCTTAAGAACGTCCTCTATATAAGCAGTGCAGGTTTCTCCAGGAGTCTGGGCTCTTTCAGCAAGAGTTCGCTCCGCGCTTTTCTTTTTTGAGTCGGAGTCACCAAAACACTTCTTCAGTTCTTGAGCAAAAAGAGCCCATGTTGTCAAGGACTCTTCGTGGTTTTTATACCACATCAGGGCAGTGTCCGTGAGAAACAGCGCGACGTTTTCCAGCTGATCGATAGAGTTCCAGTGGTTGAACCGGCTCACCCTTTTGTAGTGCGTTAGCCACGCGTCCACATCTTCTCCTGCCATTCCCGCAAATGGGCGGGGTTCCATGTAGTGATGCCTAGGTGTAGCCAGTGTAGACCTGTGCAAAGTCGAGGCGGTTGATTCCTGACCTTCGCTATGGGCCATGACGACTGTTGTCGGCGGCAGATTGGCAAGACGACGGCTCCGGCAAACTCCGAACAGCTGTGGCTCCGTGGTACGCCGACGTGCCGTACCCCGCACCTCCACCACTCTGTTACGTCTACGAGAGGGGTATATTCAGAGCCGACGTAACGGTCGACTCGACGGTATACAGCAGTGAACGCGCAGCAGCGAGCTCTAGCCACCAATCGAATGTTCTCTTCTTCTGCCACCACCATGTTCCCCGCTACACAGGTGTACATACCTAAATTACACATGTGGTAACAATATGTCTAATGTGTAGGGATGTCAACAATAGAAGCTCTGCAACCTGTCATTCGGAGGACGAAACAAATACTGAATATTTGGTGTCCTGCCTGTGCAAGGGCATCTGTGAGGCTGCTGCGTAAAACAATTGTGGCTGTGCTTCCGTAGTCTTTGCCGAATTCAGCAGTTCAATGCAGCTTTGCCTGTTTCATTTTTTCAGGACAGTGAGGTATCTGGTCGTGTGTAATTTGCTTCCAAAACATGTATTTGAATCGCAGTGGTTACAGCGATATGAAAGCGACCGGTTGTTCAAACTAATCTACCAAAATATGTATTATTGATTACTGATAAATCAGTAATATAATTAATTTGTGACTGTTCATTATTAATGCAGTCCAGTTCTGTTCCAAGTTTGAAAGCACCAATCTAAGCAGCTGCCCATATTTTGGTGGTGTGCAGTGCACATTCTTAAATGTGTGTGTGGATTTAAATGTCATTTTTTTGGTGGCAGGTATTTTTTGTTTGTTTCAGTGTGCTGGTAGTCTTCAAGTCAGATTGCAGTATTAGTTAATGTTTCCCTGTCTTCTTTCTCTGTTTCCTACCCCTGTATAGGTATTAATCAGAAAAGTGGACAGCTTCTCACCGAGCTAGTTCTGACTGGGTAAGTAAAAAGCAAACCATTCTTATAAGAGTTTCCATGAAAGGGAAGGAAGGCAGGGCTTCTGTTTCTAGCTTTTGTGCTTTGTTCTTGTTCAATAAAGGAATGCGACTTTATTAGGCACATGAACATGTAAGAAGTATGAAAGCTTCTGAGTATGCAAAATGCATCCCAATAACTGTTGTGTTAATTAACTATGTAGGGAAATGGAAAGAAGAGCATTCACATTTAGTACTACGGGATTTTTATTGGTCGAAATTTTACGACTGAGCATTCTTTTTCTGCCGTAGGAATGTGCACTAATTTATTTAGTTAGCCCTCAATGCGATGAAGTATTGAAAGTTTTCGTGAATTCATGGCTGTAGAACACTATGTATTTTTATGCACAATGCACATAGCCAAAAGTGTTTACCTGCGATAGCAGCATAATGTAGATTCATTGGTGACACATTGAAAGACCAAAGCAATAAGTGGTTACTTTTGCGGTACCAGCAGTCAATAGCATATGCTGCTAGCTGCATTAAATGCTTTCCCTCTTCTTTTTGAGCAGCTTGCCTTGCATATTGTGTGCATTAAACTGAAGTATTGAGACCCTCATCATCCATATATTGCTGTTGAAGTCTAGTTAACTTAACCGTGAACACCAATTTGTTGTTTACTAGCTCTTAAAATTCTACCTAAATAACCCTTTTTTCTTAGCGTAGGTACAGCAAATGTGAATGCTTTTGTATAGACCTTATGCAGAATGGTTGCCATCTGTCGGCCGTCGTTTGCATACCGCCATGTTAGAGGCTCAGCGCGGCACAGTACGCACAGTTCGCATGTGCTTACGCATACGTATACATAAGGCGTATCAACGTGAGGCGTGTATTGACTGATAATTGCAATCCTGACATATCGCTGTGTCGCCTGCTGCACAGAGAGAGGAACTCGAAATTCCGAAGGAAAAAGGGTGAGCCGAAAACTTTGCTCCACGTTACTTTTTCAAGCTGATGACGTTTCCAGCATATGCTTTGGCTACTGCTCCCGAAACACATGTTTGGGTTTGTCTTTACAAGCAAGTAAGGTGTGCAATATCATTTGTACTCATGTTCCCTCAAATTGCTGCACGCTGAAGCCAGACAGTTTTTGCAACGTTTTCGCTATCAGCCATTTAACAAGTGAAGGCGATTCGTACGCTTTAAGCAGAAGCCACGTTCAGGCAATGAGCTTTAAGGGACGCAGCAATAGGTCGGCATTGCGATCATCAGCTAATACATGACTCACGTCCATATGTCGTATATATACGTAAACGCATGGGGACTGTGCGCACTGCGCCGCGCTGAGCCTCTAACATTGTGGATATGGACACGACGGCCGACAGACGACAGCAATTTTGCATAAGATATCTAAGGTCATAAAGCAGCAGTTTTTTGCTTGTCATATCGCTACACGTTGAAAATTGAGATTTTTTCTGCCTGGACAATGTGCCAGGGCATCTATCATAAAACCTGTCTTGCTTTCACGTTTTTGCCAGCTTGACCTTCTTTGGTGCATTACTGCTTTGCTTTAAAGAGTACTGATTTGCATGCCAGAGCACCAACCAACTTAGTTTTTTTTTTCCTGACAGTTCAACCTTGGTGAAAATACGTGGCAAACGTATTCGCATCAAGACTCCAGTGTGCCGAGCCTTAAAGAAAATCAACAATGTTGGTGAGGCATCTAGTTTTATTTTCACTGTCGATTTTATACAGTGGTGTGTTGCAGAGGTATACTGCCATAATATTTTCACTTTGTGTTTACTTGGCTGTTAAGCTTAACCGATTTCCTTCCTAATTGTGTTTTTTGTTTTCCGACATTAAAATAGAACCTTGTAAACTCGTACTACCCAATAGGGACACAAACATAGAGTTTCTCATAAATGCCTAGAGGGAAGTGTGGTGCCACTGTCTATGCGAATTTCTTAAGGTGCGATGCCGGAGCGCTGGGAATGACGGTATATGTGTCTGCGAGACTTGTGTTGGCTGGTGTTGAGCGAGGCTTCGGCTCAAAGGCGAATACGACTGCGTAAATGAAGCTTTTCTAAAACAAAAACATTCGTAAGCGAATCTCATTGGTGCGTATTATTGGCGGCACAAACAAACAGCGAAGGAAAGAAACAGACGACGTAAACGGGGCGGGAAAAATGCTTGCTTTGTCATCTGCCTGCCAAGTTTAGCGGTCATTGGTTCTTTCTTATGCTACATAAAACTGTACATCATCGTAGAAGGTTCTAGGGTTAAATACAACAGGTTTCAGTGCAATGACAAAAATATAGCATATTACATGCTCTTTTCGTTAGAAATCAATCATTTTAACGTAAAGCCAGATGCGTCTTCGAGGTATATAAATCCAAGTGAAGTTTCAAGCTCACGTATCCCATCATTCTCTTGCATCCAGCAGCTCACTAGCGCCAGATTTTCCTCTAGTTATGATTGTGAGAAACTCTATGGACACAAAGAAGGTAATGTACCAAGTGCTACCATCGTTTAAATTATGACAGGTGCCTTACGACAAGTAAGGTTATAGGGATACTAAAGGCAACTATTAAGTCGGCGTTGATTGTTGAAATAGCCGTCCAGAAACCTCGTAGTGTCACTTTTGTGCCAAGGAAGGGCCTATTTTGAAATAAAATCACGTTATAGTGGTCCGCATCGTGTTAGCGCACTTCAAATTATCTGCCTCAAGAAGCGGACCGACTGGACCGACTCACGTCACTGTTGCTGTGCAGAACGTTGCCGGGCTTTACTGTGCTAGTAGCAGCAGACTGAAAGCAGCGGGAGCCACAGCAGCAACAATGGCTATTGATCAATTTCCCACCATTAGCTTCGAGATTGCAGATGTTTTCGATTCAACTGCTCCCCGCTAGACGGCACCATCTGTCCAGTGTAACTACGGGAAAATTGAATTTTTGAATCACTTGCGCCATTCTCCATAGTAACGTTCGGCGGTTCTTTTTTTCACGAATCAAACAGAAACGAACAGGCAGCATTTTATTGCATCTCTTGATGCACAGAAAGTTCTTTATTTAGTGCAGCTAGATCGATTACTACTGATTATGACGTCATCGATATAATTTTGAAAATGTCCTACTGTGGTGCATGTGTTCTTGTGCATTTACCTTAATTTCTCTGTAAGTGGGGCACCCTTGTTGATAATATTGTCGTTTTAGATGCTGTTATACATTGAGCTTTCACTCTGACGGAAATTGTTGTCTGACTTTAGTGTTCCTTTGACATACATGAATACTTCTCAAATGAAGAATGCTGATTCCTACATCATTTTACCTTGTCCAGGGGTACAAAGACACATTTGATCCGAGCGAGAAGTGAGACGAGGTTTTTGAACACATTCAATTGCAAAGTCATTCAATTCTTATGACATTACTCAACTATCACTGTGCAGCAACAGAATGATGTCGTTAAATCCAAATGTCATTCCACTCAAATGAAGGATATAACAAAATTGGCAAATTTTGGGAAAATACGTTATAGAGAAGATTTTGTTGTATGCAGGTTCGATACGAAAATTAAGAAAATTAATGTAAAAATTAAACAAAAGGAAAACTGAAGGCAGAGTTAGCCCGAAACACTTATTTTGTAGTAATAAACTGCATTGATATTGCGATGGCAATTATATGGACACTCTTGGCGAATTTATTGCTGTCGCCGCAATGTTTTGTAACAAGTCTAAGTTGATAACATGCCCCCCCCGCACATCGTAACTTTTACGAGCACATAAAAATGCCCGAGTGCTGCTGAAGCAGAGATCAATTGAGTCGGCCCATCTCTATCGCCTGGAGGGTGCATACAATAATATCCCCCTGCATGCTAGAACTGCCGTCGAATGCTGAAACAGAAAGGGAACCTTGGTTTTAACATTCATGAAAAAATGCGGGGGGGGGGGGGGGGGTCGCTTTGGTAGCAGCGGGGAATTTTCATTTCAAGGGCCAGGCTGCTGGCAGGCGTGCCATCTCGGCAAGCATCAGTGCGCTTTAAGTGCGAAGAGTCTGTGAAAAGAGCACTTCTTTCTGGAGCGGCCGTACCTTATACTAGCATTTTGCAGGAGTTCCGCGATATCGGATCCAAAGAGTTGGCTGCCAGCCCTACTTCGCATAACATTACAATTTGTTGCTATCGCATTTATTGCATTGCATTCAACGCGGCATCGTGCTTTTGCCACAGTTAATTGCTTAATCGTGATGGCTAAGTTCCTGCGAACAGTCCGGTTCATCTTTAACAGCTATCATAGCCGAGCTTCTCCATCGCTTCTCATGGATAACAACAATATAATGACCCTGGAACACAGGAGGCAGGTTGCGTGTCTAAGATTTCTGTTTTTGCTTAATTCCCAACTATTCAATATTAATCCAGGACTTTATATTCAGCCCCGCTTATCTCGTTCAACTCGAAGCACCCATGAGCACAATCTAACTCCAATTTTTGCACGCACTAATCTTTTTAAGCACTCCTTCTTTCCCCGCACAGTCGAGCAGTGGAATAGATTGCCTGTTGATGTGCTTTCGGCGCGTGATGTGTCGGATTTTGAAAAGCGTGTACTTTCTGCAATATTTTAAACATTCACTGTGCCGCTATGTTTCTTTGTGTACTGCTATATATATATTTTTTTTCACACTTGTTTGACTGTTTTCAGAATTGTGTACCAATTTACCATGCGGATTGATGCTTTCTATGTAATTAATCCCTGCCCACCTGCTTGGTCTTCGGACTGCAGTATGTCTTAAATAAATAATAAATAAACTCATGGTGCGGCTCAAGACGGAAGCACACGTGACGAGTCGACCTCCTGAGACCTGTCGTTGTTACCGTGGTCTCGAAGAGTTTTCATCAGTGCCTAATCTGAAATGCCCTTGATCAGTCACGAGGCGTTTGTCCGCATTAAAAAAAAAAACACTCAAAGCTGAACGGCATCGGAGGCCACATCATGCGCGCGTTGTGAAACCATACACTTGCATAGCGTCGAAAACGAAGAGTGAACGGTGCAAAAGTAGTTTTTTTAATACTTTGTTTATGGTATGAAGGGAGAGGGAGAGCACATTCGTGCATGCGCCCGCAGCGGCTAAACGGCGGCAATGCTAGCCGCTGCTTCGTGCTTTGTCGGCGGCGGGGCAAACGCAGAAGATGCATGCTCATGCCAAAATGACAAAATCTGGGGCAAATTTTCTAGTTTGTCTATGGTGAAAATTCGTAATATCAAGGATGTCTTCCGCTGTTACTTTGTTACATAGAGGTTGGAAATATATGTGCTTCTATGGAGTTACAGCGAGGAATAGATAAACTTTGTTATATCGAGGAGTTCGTTATATAGAGGTTCATTATAATCAGGTTTAACTGTACTTTCAGTGTAACAGGGTTCAATAGTAGACTGTACATTCCGGGGCAAGAATTACACCGTAAATTCAGAGTTGAATCTGTCTGTTAGATTCTGTGATAGGTTTAGATTGGCATGGTGTCTGCTTGTGACATAGGCAATGAACGTAAGCATTGTTTGTCTTGCAGACACGAAGGATGAGCCACCCAAGCTTCCAGCGGACGTGTGGGTCGAGTTCCGGCCTCGCACCAATGCCGCCTGGGTGCAGGTGCAGTCTCTGGCTCAAAATCCTCGGGTGCGCACCAAGACGAGCCTACAGCGCCGACTCTCCAACGTGCTAGAACACTTGCAATCTCGGTGGAAACCACTTCGTTTGCGACAGGTGATGACGGGGCCTCACTTTGTGATGTCTTTGCGGGAGAAATGTTCAGGACAAATCACCTACATGCCCTGTTTGAGCATCACATGTACCGTGCCATGGAAGTTTTTTGCACTCGTATATCGAGAGCTCAGTGAAAACTGGGAATGCACTGTGTGTTGAAGCAACCTATCAAAATCATCGGGTGGATTTTCCAAGTCTGTATTTTGTGGTGCTGAGAGCTGTTGTGTGCTAACTTTTTTCCCCTTCTGAATGTTTTTTGAAATTTAGAAAGCATTTTTTTTTACATATATACAGTCAAACCCTTTTACAATAGACATTAATGGAAGAGACAGATGTGTATAAGAGACACCAGTGTGTCTACATTGAAATAGGTCTTGATAAGAAAATGCGTATGTGGCGCCGTGTTTCTAAGAGACACCTCATATAAAAGATGAGAATTGGTCCCGGTGCATGTCTCCTATAAAGGGGTTCAACTGTAACTGCAGCCAGCAGTGCTTTTCACAATGTCTGTTGAACTTACATTTGCTTCATTAAGATTGTGTCAAAAAAGACTTCCTGTTTTGGATAGCATCTTGATAGCTCTGTGCCATGAAACTGTGATGATGCCAGTGTGGAAGTCCAACCATTCAAGACCAACTTTAGTATTCAGTTAAAATATTTTATAAACGTTTCCCAAGTCAAGTATTTAAATTTGATATTGTGACTATGTGGTTGAGTTTATGCAATGTCGAAGATATACGATGGCACTCTTTTTTTTTGCTCCAGGAATGCAAAGTTTGGTTTGTTTATTTTCCTATCCAGAAGGAACAGGCAGTGGCCAGCCTGGCAGGCACAGACTGCAAGTTGCTGGCCTCGATGGAGCCTGAGGTGGCACAGGAACTGAGGGTCTGGCCCAGCACACCCATATCGCCCGTCAGCTTCTCGGCCATGGCCTCGAGCTTGGACGTATCTTTCCAGTGCCACCGCAAGAAAGCTGCAACCTTGGCAGACGGGCAGAAGTCGCGCCCCGCCAAGCCAACCAAACAGTCTCGAGCCGTTAAGGTGGCAGCATCTCAGGCGGCTGCCTCATCTACAGCGAACGCAAATGCAGCGCAAGATTCGACAACAGACACTACCGTTTCCTCTGAGCCTGCTCAGCAAAACAGTATGTGCATTGTTTGGTAACTCTGTGAGAGCATGACGATAGTTATAGCGCGAGAACAAAACGACGACACAGAGACAAAATGACGACACAGAGACAAGAAGGACACGTGTCCTTCTTGTCTCTGTGTCGTCGTTTTGCTCTCGCGCTATAACTATCGTCATGCCATACCAACTAGCCCAAGCTGCCACACTTCTGTGAGAGCCCCACGTTGTGTGAGACATTTCATTGGGCATGGCTGTTTCATGAGTTGTTTAAGGGAGATGGGGGTCGAAAAACGCAAGTTTTTTTCAAAATTACCAAGTTTTATTTTCGCCTGTTTTGATAAGATTAGTACCTCTACTGTTATGAAAAAAAAATGCAGGTCGAGACTTAACTGGAAATGCTTAAAAATTGCATCTAAAGAGCACAAGGTGCCTGTTAAAAGGTCCAAGTGTGCTGTCTTCGAGCACCCTGCCGCCCATATTGCACTGCCGCTCGCCATTGTTGATAGCATGAGCCTAAGAATCAAGCCTCACTCCTCAATTAACAACAGTTTCTCTCGCTGATGCAGTGCAAGAAATAATAAATAGAAGCACGCTTCTGCGCGTTTTTCGAACGCCACGACTGGCTTATCACATGGTACGGATCGGGGACCGCCATTGGCCGCTGCGCACCTGTATGTGCTGTGAAACCTATTTGTGGGGTCCATGTCTTGTCGAGCAGCGTAGCTGAACAATGCTTTTGTCGTGTAATTATCTCCGTTATGAATGAAAAAAGGAATTGCTCGCAAGTGAAAGCCATTGTGTGGCGTGCTCTGTAGGAATAGGCTACGAGCAGCTGGTCCGATTTGCGGCAGTTAATTTGTTGGCTTGCAAAAGCCAATACGTCAAAAGTTATTCATACCCATCAGCCGGAAAGTTCGTGATGCGGCAATGGATGGCGTCAGCGCCAATCTTGCGAGGTCGAAAGAGCTTGCAGTGAGAGAACTTAGCAGGGACGACATTGTCATTATGTACGACGCTATGTGGCACAAACATGGCCGCAAAATGGCATGACACTAGACTTAGTTTGGATTTTGCAGTCCTGTCGAACTTCTTCCTAGCTTGCAGTTGGCACAAGGCTCTGCCAGATGTAGCGGAGGCAAGCGTTTCATGGCCCTGTCTGTGAGCGAAATGTCTGTGAGGAGTCGGCTCGAAAATGCCGAGAGGGACAAACTCATGGCACTGGCGTATTTTAGTCACAACGGCCACTACAAGAAGGATTGTTCTTTTTGGTGTGCAAATTTCATCAGATTTATTTATATGTTTCATAAATAAAAACTCGATTCTAACTTTAAGACTCATTTTTCTCAAAGCCCAAATTTTACCATTTTTTTCAATGTGCCCCTTCTATTTCTGGCACTTCCAGTGCTTGGATCTGCATGAAATTTTGCTCCAATTTTTTCCAAAGTATGACAAATGCAATTTTCTAGTTTAGATTCCAATATTTTACTGTATAATAAAAAATTATATGTAAATTTTTACTAGGGTAGGTGAAATGTGGACTATTTACAACTATTATTTTTCACGCATATTAAATATTTTGTATGTGCTCCCTAATTAGTTATTTGCGTTCTACATTTCATTTCGAAACATTATGAACTATGAATAGTAAAAAATTGCAGAAGTTTAGGGATGAAAAGAGGGGTGGCAAAAGATTTAATGTTTTCACTTTGTCATGTTGCAGAGCTAAAAGTGTGCAACTTGCAAGAAAACTAATTATGTATTTGAAATCAGCGTAAAAAGTTCCATAAACAGCTCAAGTTTCATTGCTCTAGGGTGAATATTTAAGAGAAAAGTGTCTTCGAGTAGCATCTCCCCTTATGTAGTAATATGAGTACAGCCCCGAAAAAATGAGTGCATAGGTCTTAGTTTCTTTATTTTTTTTGTGTAAAGAACACCATTTTGCTTGCCCACTTGCTGCATGTCAGCGAATTTCGCTGAGTGTCATAGTATCCCAATAATGTTGATCAGTCTAGCATCGGGACAATGTCAACATCAAATTAAAACACCTTGAGTTGTTGCAAAACCTTTATACCGGCGATGTATCAACCACTTATTTGTAGGAAATGTGTGGTAGAGCTCCTACAACTTCGAAAACACGTCTCAGTGCTTCGTCAGTGAGATAACTTTGTTGTTTTCGCAGGTAGCAGTGGTGGTGAGACCTCACAGGGAAGCAGCGTTCCGTCTTCCCCGCCACCATCTACGGGACAGGTGGAGGAGAATCCAGAAGACGAGGCTGCAAAGTCGTTGACCCTGCTACGCAGCATGCTGGAACCCGACCCCCCAGCAACGACAACGAGCACCGTGCCGGCTGCGCAGAAATCGGCCGCTCCCGATCCTGCATCTTCACCGCTGCCAGTTGCGCCGGCCCCGATGCCGGCTGTCATCGAGAGTGTGGAGAGCATCCTGGCAGATGGCAGTGCGGTTGCAGGAGGCCTTACGCTGGGCCAGCTTCTAGGCAAGGCCGCTGAGGAAGCTCGTCAGGGTGGCGAAGAGGAAGAGGATGAGGCTGCAGAGGAGGCCAAGAGGAAGAAGAGGGAGGAAGAAGAGCAGGAGGAGAAGAAAAGTCAGCAGGAGCTGGAGGAGGAGGCCAAGAGAAAGGAAGAGGAAGAGAACGCCCGCGAGCGCAGTACTAAGGGATGGACGGCACAAGAGGCTGGTTTGATGACCATTGGCGAACTCTACCTCATGGCGAGTGCATTTGATTGCAAGCTTACTTGTCTTTTTATGTGCTGGTAGTGGTGTTACTTATAGTCAACGACCGATAGTTTGGACTCTACGAGGAACCTACAGAAGTCCAAATTATAGAATGTTTGATAAAACGAATGCATCAGAAAAAAATACATTTAGGGACGCTTCAGTGATTTATTGGCCGGAAAAAGCTGTCAACGCGTTTCTGCATGCTCTTGCACTTACGTGCAACGTACAACCAAGTCTGTCTGTATTTCTGCCAGTGTGCTATGCTCGCTGTAGGACCACAGGTAGGACGACGAAAGAATTGCGAGAGCTTGAGATAAGTACACATGCAACGGCTCCAGAGCACACGATGTGTCCTCATCACTAGAGTCAGAATCACTGTTTGGCGGTTGCAGAACCTGCTCAGTTATGTCATCGTCGTTCACTTCGACGTATGACGACACGGCACTGTCGATGCTTGGGAAGTCTTCAAAGGTAACTGAGTTGGGAATCGGCACACCACAGCACGCAGGTCATCAATTACGTCTGCACTTGAGCTCATTGTGCTGGGCGGCAGGTCCGGCTCTTCAGTTGCAGTGTCGGGTTTTTCAACTCCCGAAACGTAGAACTCTCGGGCAACTTCGACTTGCGGGCAGCTACTGAGCACTTGCAGAATGATGGCAGCTTTCCTTGCCATGGTTAGCGTTGTGTGTGTCTGTCACGTTTCAGCGGCGGCGGCGCTGGTTCTGAAGGCACCGTTGGTGCCATTTAACGCAGATCTTTTAGGACAGCAGAATGCAAAATAAAGCAGGTCTTCACATCAAACAGACCAAACAGAACGTACGCAGAATTCAGCAGAATGCTCTACCGCAGACACATATGACAGAATGGTGCTGATAGCAGTACAGTGCCATAACAGTGCGGGGATACCGAAACCAAAATATAGGATGTTCGTGACTTCGATACGATCTCCCACAGTTCAGCAGTGCCTCCAATATTGGCATTTCCTATTATAAAGCTGTGAGGCAATCGAAGTTAAGCCTCACAGATCACCAGTTGGCTTTCATTTTTTAAATCTCTGAGGCCATACTTTGTGTGGTATGGGTACCAGAGGAGATAATGGTGGCTGCCGATTCGAAGTGTGCGCCATGTTTGAACATAGTTCGGATTATCGAAGGTAGATCTGGCGGCAGTCCGAAATATTGGTCGTCTTTATACATTATGTATGCCTATAGTTCAATCGGTGGTGTCTCGCGGCTGTCCCAATCATATTGCTACGTGCCAGTGCATGTAGTTGAAGAAGACAAAGCAGATAGACTGGCGCGAGCTAATCTGTGTGGCTGGCGCTGCTTGCCTAACCGGCTGTAAATACATCGGTGACTACCCCTCCGAGTCGGTCTCTTTCTCGAAACATATTTGGTGGAGTTGTGCGATCCCCGTCCTCGCCACGGAACTCCGAAGCGGACGCTCCCTCGCGGCTTACAACATGACCATTCAAGACTCGGCTACATCCTCTCCAATCGCCCGCCCTTCTGCCCGGCCTGCCAACCCAGTGCCCGCAACAACTTTCGTGACGCTTCCCATGCTCAAAGACCCCGGCGTGTTCTCGGGCAGCGAGGGTTCCGACGTCGACCAGTGGTTACGCCTCTACGAACGCGTCAGCGCCAATTAAAGGTGGGATGCCACTGTTATGCTCGCAAACGTCATCTTTTATCTCGACGGAACCCCTCGTGTTTGGTTTGTCAACCACGAGCATGACATAACAAGCTGGGACAGCTTCAAGGAAAAGATCCGTGAGCTTTTTGGTAACATCTCTGGTTGTCGTGAAGCTGCGAAAAATGAGTTGTCGACTCGCGCACAATCTTCCATGGAGCCCTACATCGGTTACATTCAGGCTGTCCTCTCACTATGCCGCCAAGCTGACGAAAACATGTCCGAACCTGAAAAAGTTGCGCATATCCTAAAGGGTATCGCCGACGATGCGTTCAACTTTTTGGTATTCAACAATGTGTCATCTGTTGATGCGATCATTCAAGAATGCCACCGGTTCCAACAAGCTAAAAGCAGACGCATCTCCCATCAGTTCCAGCGCCTCACGAACACCACTGCGACGTCCTCATGTCTCGACAAATATCATCCACCAGACACTTGTGACAACTTGACGCGAATCGTCAGGCGGGAACTTGAAGCAGCTGCTCCAGCTAAGGTGGGACCAACGTCCCCTGACCCCTCTCCTCCAATTACGTTGCCTCTCATTCAAGCAGTCGTCCGGCAGGAAATCGCCAGCTTGGGAATTCACTCTATCTCACCGCTTCCCCGCACCGACTACAAGCCCCAACACACGCCTGCACGCCCCTTCCCGACCAGCTCTCCCTCAACGTTCCGTAATCCGTCCGCATGGCGAACACACGATGACAAGCCGATCTGCTTCTCGTGTCACAGAATCGGGCACATTTCTCGCCATTGCAAAAGTCGCTGGGGTCCTCCAGCACAATCGTCCTCTCGTCCCTTCTATGCACGTCCTGCCTATCGCCATGAGACCAGCCGCGACCATTTTGCCCAGGAACCTGCTTCGGAACACCGCTACTCCCGCTCTCCATCCCCCCAGCGTCGCCAGTCTCGTTGTCGCCAGTCTCGTTCTCCACAGCCCAGCCGACCATCTTCCCCCGCCTTCCCACGAGGTTCCCCGACGGAAAACTAAGTGTTGCAGCCCCCGGAGATGGCGCTGCATCGCTCGGACTGACCGAAAATCCTCTTTTGACGATACCGACAAAACAAAACCTTGTAGACGTACAAGTAGACGGCATACATGTCACTGCTCTTGTCGACACTGGCGCTCAACTTTCCGTGATGACGAGTGATTTTCGCCGCAAGCTCAAGAAGGTTCTCACGCCTGCGACCACTCAGTTCGTCCGTATTGCAGATGGTGGAGCATCTATCGTTGGAATGTGCTCCGCTTGTGTGAGCGTTGCGGATCGACACACAGTTGTTCTCTTCACCGTCCTTGATAAATGCCCTCACGTAATCTTAGGCCTCGACTTCTTGTCCGCGCATTCTGCCCTCATAGACTGTTCGACCAGTATGCTCTGTCTACACTTACCCGCAACAGAACCTCTTGCACAACAGCAGAGTCGCCTCTGCACAATGGGACACGTGCGCCTCCCTCCACAGACACTGACCTACATAGAGCTCATCTCAATACCACCAGTTCCCGACGGTAACTATGTACTGACCCCTATCACCGATGTCCTCATAAACCGTGGCATTACATTACTGAACACCATTCTGTCCGTCGCAGGAAATTCTACGTGCCTCCCAGTTGTCAACTTTAGCTTGACACCTCAAGTTCTGCCACAAGGGATCTCTTTGGCGTTGCTCTGCACCTTAGAAGACAATGCGGTAGACGTTTTCGCGATGGCCGCTCCTTCTGACCCTCACGCTCAACATCAATCTGCCACTTGCTCCGACAGCGCTATTACGTCGATGATCGCTTCCAACTTAACGCCACAGCAAACTGATGAGCTCCACTGGGTTCTGCTGTCCTACATCGATGTTATTGACATCAGCGGCCGTCCGTTGGGGAAAGCTACCGGTATGAGCCACCGCATAAACACTGGTAATGAGCATCCTATTCATAGGTGTCCATATCTGGTGTCGGCAGCCGAGCGTCACATTATCCAAAGTGAGGTCGAAAAAATGCTCGCCAAGGACATCATTGAGCTATCCTGCAGTCCTTGGGCTTCTCCTGTAGTGCTAGTCCGCAAGAAAGACTGTGCATGGCGTTTCTGCGTGGATTATCGACACCTAAACAAAATTACCAAAAAAGACGTCTACCGTCTGCCACGAATAGATGATGCGCTTGATTGCGTCTATGGGTCCCACTATTTTTCCTCCATAGACCTTCGTTCGGGCTACTGGCAGATAGAGGTAGATGAAATGGACCGTGAAAAGACGGCATTCATCACCCCCGATGGCCTATATCAGTTCAAGGTCATGCCCTTTGGCCTTTGTAACGATCCAGCCACCTTTGAACAAATTATGGACTTCCTGCTCAGAGGATTCAAATAGTCTGCCTGTTTGTGCTACTTGGACGACGTCATCGTCTTTTCACCAACATTTTAAACTCATATAGAGGAGCGCCTCTCAGCCATCCTGGAAATCTTCCGTCACGCTGGCCTGCAGCTCAACTCGTCCAAATGTCACTTTGGACGCCATCAAATCACAGTGCTTGGCCATTTAGTAAACGCCAACGGTGTACAGCCAAACCGGCGAAAATCAGCGGCGTCAAAAACTTTTTTTATACCATGATCTGCGAAGGATGTATGCAGCTTTATCGGACTATACTCCTACTTCCGACGCTTTGTGAAAAATTTTGCGCCCATAGCGAGGCCGCTTACGCAGCTCTTCAAGAAAGAAGTCCCATTTTCATGGGGCTCCGAAGAGGCTTCTGCGTTCTCGACTTTCGTCGCTCTTCTCACTACTCCTCCGATTCTGGCACACTTCAACCCTGCTGCCCCTATGGAAATCCATACAGATGCAAGTGGACATGGCATTGGTGCAGTGCTGGCTCAGAAACAACATGGCCATGATTGAGTTATTGCATATGCCAGCTGCCTCCTATCCGCCCCTGAACGTAACTGAATGATCACAGAGCGTGACTGCTTGGCTCTTGTATGGGCGGTGGCGAAATTTCGACCTTATTTATACGGACGCCCATTTTCAGTAGTTACCGACCACCACGCACTCTACTGGCTCAACTCTCTGGAAGATCCATCAGGCCGCCTTGGTCTCTGGGCTTTGCGCGTGTAAGAGTTTTCCTATTCGGTGGTCTACAAATCTGGCCGCTTACACCATGATGCCGATTGCCTCTCCCGGTACCCTGTCGACGAACCTGAGGACACTGACGAGCCCACGGATAACTCTATCTTGTCAGTGTCCGACTTCCTTAATATTGGGGAAGAACAGAAGCGTGGTCCAGAGCTGCTTGACATCATCGGCCGTATGAAATCCTCCCCAAATGGTGCTTCTGTCCGCTAGTTTGTCATTCAAAAGGGTGTGCTATACCGTCGCGATTTCCGACCAGACGGGCCCGACTTTCTCATTGTTGTGCCTAAGCATTTGCGCCGCTGTGTTCTCACTGAACTTTACGACGGTCCCACGGCTGGACACCTTGGCTTATCCCGCACGTACGTGTGTGTCTGGCGCCGTTTCTTCTGGCCAGGCCTTGCTCGCTCGGTACGTCGATACGTCGCCACGTGTGACCTATGCCAACGTCGTAAAACACCGTCACTGCTACTCGCTGGCCATCTTCAACCAATTGACAACTTTACGACGCTCCCACGGCTGGACACCTTGGCTTATCCCGCACGTACGTGTGCGTCCGGCGCCGTTTCTTCTGGCCAGGCCTTGCTCGCTCGGTACGTCGATACGTCGCCACGTGTGATCTATGCCAACGTCGTAAAACACCGTCACTGCTACCCGCTGGCCATCTTCAACCAATTGACAAACCCGCGGAACCATTTTACCGTGTTGGGTTAGACCTGCTTGGTCCCTTTCCTACATCAACATTGGGAAACAAATGGATAACCGTTATTACAGACTACGCTACACGCTACGCTATTACGCGAGCTCTACCGACCAGCTGTGCAATTGACGTCACTGACGTCTTGTTACGGTACGTTATATTGATTCACGGTACTCCGAGACAGCTTCTCACAGACCGTGGCCGCACATTTCTATCCCAAGTCATCGCCGACATTCTGCGTTCTTGTTCCACGCAACACACACTGACAACCGCTTACCACCCTCAAACAAACGGCCTCACGGAACGATTTAACCACACTTTAACAAATATGCTCTCTATGTATGTGTCGGCTGACCACCGAGACTGGGACCTTGCCTTACCCTACGTATCTTTCGCGTATAATTCATCCTGTCACGACACAGCGGGCTTTTCGTCGTTCTACTTATTGTACGGAAGAGAGCCGACTTTACCACTGGACACAGTCATCTCAGCTCACTCCTCGTCCACCAGCTAGTACCATATTTACACGATTGTAAGACGACCCTTTTTTTCAAATTTGACAATCCAATGTTGAGGGGTCGTTTTAGAATCGAAATCGAACCATGTACCTTAGAATCGAAATCGAACCATGTATTGTCATCTCGAATAGTTTCCCGCTCAACCCAAAGCGCATAGTTTTCCGCATGCTTATACAAAAGCTTTTCTTTTTTTAGCATCTACTGCGCGCATTACGAGTGCCTTTATGACGAGCACACGGCTCTTGAGGGAGCACCGGTAATCGATGGAAGAGCCGCCGTAGGGGGGTATTGGTAGTTGACGGAAGAGCTCCTCTTTGTGATACAATTTTCTAAGCGGGCGCGTCGCCGCGTGCTCTTGTTGCTTGTGTCCACGACCGGCTCTCTCGAGTCACTTCTGTCTGACATGAGTGCCGTAGGCTCGAAGAACACTCGGCGCTCGTTTATGGCAGCGTTTAAGCGGGCTGCTATTCTCATCCTGCGCCGCGAATACGAGTGGATTTCGTCAGGAACTTAAAAGTGTGGCAGCTTGGGCTAGTTCTTGGGCGTGTCTTTCGTGTCCTTCTTGTCTCTGTGTCGTCGTTTTGTTCTCGCGCTATAACTATTCGTCAGGAAGCCGCGAACTTACGCCAAGCGGGCATGTGAGGAGAGCCTCCCTGGCTACTGTGTGCGGGTGGTTCCTCTCCGCATGGGCGGCTGTCCCACGCGATGCCGTGGTGTGGTCGTTCGCGAAGTGTGGACTCACTTGACGACGACGTGCTGTGGGACTGCAGCAGCAATGACGGCAGCAGCACCAGCGAGGACGAATCCAGCGACGATGAATAATCCTCCGCAACCACGTGAATAAATTTCCCTTGTGTAAAATGCGCGCGTTCTTTTTTTTTTTTTTTTGAGATGCGATTTTGGGGGGGGGGGTCGTCTTACATTCGAGTCGTCTTACAATCGTGTAAATACGGTATGTCCGCGACGCGATTGCGTGAGCCGATCATGCCCGTCAGCTCGCTCGCGCTCGGCTGATGGCGTTGCAAACCAACCAATGCCGTCGGTACGATGTGGAACATAGAGATGTACATTTCGCTCCCGGTACCCTCGTTTTACTCTGGTCCCCTTATCGTCGGCTGGGCCTATCAGAAAAGCTTCTTTCTGTCTCTTACACGGGACCTTACCGTATATTGCAGCAAGTAACAACTGTCAGCTACGAGATCAGCCCCATCTATCCATCATCATCTACTTTGCGGTCCAGTGATACTATACACGTCTCGTGGATCAAGCCCTACAAGAATGCGTCAGATAACGACCTTTAAAGCACCGGGACGGTGCCTTTGTCGCAGGGGGTCGTGCTACGTGCCAGTGCATGGAGTTGAAGAAGACAAAGCGGATAGACTGGCGAAAACTAATCTGTGTGGCTGGCGCTGCTCGTCTAACCGGCTGTAAATACATCGGTGACTACCCTTCCGAGTCGGTGTCCTTCTCATAACATATAGTTTTCTGTATATACACTAGAGGTAACTCTTGCGCTAGTGTCTATGGGAGCTGCAACACATAGCGCTTCAGCGAGGATGGGAATTATGGGTAGTACACGGATTTGACCAGTCTTCGTACTTTACGTTCCTTTTGGCTTCACATGGCTTGAAGCTGCCTTGTCATGGAACAGCATTCGTCAAATATTCAGTCATTGCGCTTCATCACATTAATCTTTTGGCTTACCATTTCAAATCGGGTCACGGAGTTCAAAAGGGTTTATTTTTTCTTTTGAAACAAAACCAAGACAAAGCAATAAACGAAGCCACAAGTGGGATTTGCCGCCCGCAAGTACAAAGACTAAGCAAGTCCGTGTACTACCCATCATTCCCTCGGTTGCTGAATGATTGCTGCACCAGAGTCCCCTCTTGTTAATTTTAGGAAACTCTATAGTTCGAATTACCGAGCATGTCTGAATTATCAGTGTCTGATTTATCGGTCGGCGTCTGTATAGAAATATGCACTGGCTCTCGGGAAGTTTTGATTGGTTTTAAATTGTACTGGTGGCCTAGTTGGTCGATGATTATACCATATATAGTTGGACCTGCTCATGATGAACTCAAACATGCCGCAATAAGTGGTGATTATATCTTTAGTTTGTTGTTTGTTGTGGAGGTGCTGACACCCTCTGTAAAGTTGTTTGTGCTGCGTGGTGCATGTGTCTTGCCCAAAAGCCGCATTTCGGGTTACAACTACCGGGTGGTAGGTGGTGGTGTGTTCGCGAGCGTTAATCACCACTATCATCATCATCATGGTATAGTGGTAGCGGTGACAAGCCTTGGTAGCGGCGAGTGAGAAATAAGCTGGGCTCTTCTGTGCATGGTGGTTGCCACGAACAATTGTCTCTAGCGTGGGTCCCCAGTGCGTGGCACCGCGGGGGCTCTTATGGTAAGTCAAGACTTGGCGGTACCGCCTTGGGTGTGTTATTGTGTTTGTCATGTCTTGAAGTGTATGGTAATATTGTGTAAGGATGTCTTCGCATGCTGATCACGATTGATGTTATATTAATTCTGCTGACAATATTGTCGTTCTAAAATTAGTTAAATAAATATGTGTGTGTGTATCGTTTGGTTTGTTGCGACTGTGTGTGCTGCGTCCTTTCACTCTTAAGAGCTTGGCGTGGCGCTCGCTCGCCATTTTGAGACCCCACATTGTAGACTCATCCTTAAAAACTGGCACTTAGTGACTGAATCGTTTTTTTTTTTTTGTGTAATTTTTTAAGTGCCAACAACCCTTGTGGTGACGTTAGGCCTTTCTGTATATTAAGTGTCACCCACTTTGTTCATGAGGGAATTAAACCATGTTCGTAATGAACTCACACCATTCCATTGAAGCGTGGTATCGCCACATTTAACTAATCATCCCTGCCTATTTGCCTGTAGCTTGTCGCTTGCTGGGCTCTCACCGTTGGATGCCAGGTTGTTTGCATTCTAAAATATGCACACATGTGTGTGTTCAGGCATTCTTCATTCCAGATTGTGCTCGTGTGAAACACGTAGTTCATTAAACATGATAAAGACATTCATTTTGTGAGCAGCGCACAAGCGGCCTTCCACAGTGTGGCAATCTTGCAAATGGCAGCATGAAGTACTTGAACCATAGTTATTTCATGTGGCTTAAACACGTGCAGCCAAACAGATATCTGCAGATACTCTCATAAGATTGTTATCGATGAGTCAAATCGGCACGTTCATCGCCACCCACCACCTCATCTTCGATATTTTCTGATGCTTATCTGTGAAGGCACCGCCACATTTCTGCGGAAATCGTTATCATTCACCGACCAGCTCTTGCCATTACCAAATGGTTGGAAAACCTTTGTGGCACATTGTGGTGTTAGTAAATTAAGGGACGCAGAGAACTTCTGTGCGACAAAAAGTGATCGCTTCTGGCATTTGTGGCTTGTCGCGTTCAAAGGCCTTCTTTGATTCACTGTCGGCGGTCCTTAGGTGTCGAATCGGTGTCAGAAAGCTGACTGCAAGTTTTCATGCTGCCCCTTATCCTTTTTTTTCCTCACTGCCGTTCTGCCAGTGAAGAGATGCCTAGAAAGTTAGTGACTTTGCTTGCAGTGTCCGAAATCTGCTTTGTCGTGGTATACGATGTCATCCCGAGTAAACTGACTACATGCAACTCTGGTACTTTCGGCTCTAAATATTTTTCGTAGCCTCAGCTCTAAAATATGCTACAGTACATGCAGTTCTGGGCTTGCATGGGCTAAGCTGAATGTGTTTTCTTCTCTTTCAGATGGGCTGCCCGAGCAAGATAATTCTTCATTACGATTTTTGTCCTGTGGAGCAAAAAGTTGACAAAAAGTCTAAGATCAGCCTCGAGTGCACAACTATGCTTAAAAAGTTGCTCAGCCTTGCAACAGTCATGTTTGCTGAGAAGAATAAGCAGGTGAGCAGCTTCTATGAATTATACGTGCTGTACATGTGGTATCTGTTATATTTCTGCTCCAGCGTTGATTTTAGTTCATTCTTTAGAGGTCGTTAATCACTTTTCCAGGTAATCATTCACTGGCCTAATTGTCAAAGCTCACCGACTGACAAGTCAATTGTGACGAAATTTCTCAAATTTTTCAATTAAGAGTAGAGTTGCTGGCATTAGCCACACACCCTCGGCACTTTTTATCATCTGTTGTCTAGCTAAGAGCATTGGAAGCTACACCGACGGCGATGATTAGAAGGGGCAAGATGCTACATCAGTGCATGTGATGAATTTGAGTGTCTGTGACGAAATGCGTTCTCTCAGACCCTATAGGGTTTTGGTGCATTCTAGTATTGCTCCTGTGTGCGTGTATTTTGATGACAAGTGCACGTGGGTGTAGCCTTGGTCTGTTCTTATTCAGTTTAATCTATAGGACACAACCATTGATATATTTCTGAATGCTGTCAGTATGTCATGCGGGGATACACTGGCAGCCACACCAGCATCTGCCACAGTACTATACGACACTGCTGTAAATTTTTGTGGGTCCATTATTTGCTAGCTCTCAGTGTTCAGGCAGGCCGTTTTTCTTTGTGTCGATCACTTTAACTATGAAAACTGGGGGCCACTCAGCCATACAACCACTCAGTTTATCGCTTCGGTCTTCCTTTGTAAAAACATTGAAACTTCCTTGCATTCAAATCACGGGTAATGCATATTGGCCTATTGAGGTTCAGAATGCATGGTGTTTTATGAACATCAAATTGCGAAAATCGCAATGCTTCATTATACCGAGAATTTTATATTATCGGGATTTTTATGATATCGAGACTTGGAATTTGGGTTAACTAAATTTCTGAGGCCAGGGCGTTCACACTTTCCTTTTTGCCTAGGGTCCCTTGTCGCCACCTGCTGGCAGATGTGGCAGCGGCACTGGAGTAGGAGGAGGGCGAGGCATTGCGAGTGCAGGTGGCACACCTCCTTCTGGTAAAAGTGGCGGTGCATCCGGCGGAGCACGTGGTGCCGCAAACGTCGGAGGCACCCCGCCCTCAGGCAAAAGCACGGCGAGTCGCGCCCTGGGTCGTAGCCCGTCTACACGCACGTCACAGCGGCCCACGTTGCAGCAGGTACAGCAGGCGCAGGTGCTGGAAAATGCAGCCGACGGGGCGTCGGCCAGCTCGGGCACTGGCACCGACCAACATGTATTCGTGGTCCCCATGGGGATGGCACCACGGGCTCACAAGCAGGCTGGGGTCCCGGGACTGTCCACTAACATCACACATCAGGAGCAGCTGGATGTGAGTTCCCTTTGGCTGTATTTTTACCCAGCTAGGCTAACTCTTTCATGCATATATGTTTGATTCTATGTAAATATAAAGTAGTGTTGAAAGAGAGAGTGCAAATGAAAGTTGGGCCACAGATGCGATGTACCAAATGGTTAAACTACAGTGGACTCCCATTAAACGAAACTCGCTTAAATGAAAAAGCCGCATAAATGAAACTATCTAAGCACATTTGGTTGATCTATATATTTAATAATAAAAAGTTCCGGGTAATCGTAAATTTTTTTCGCTTACATCGGTTAAATGAAACTAAAAAAGGCAAAATTTATGAACGGCAGAAGTGGCCACGGCAGTCTAGCAACCATGAAACAAATGCGGAAGCTAGCCTAGCCAAGCCAATCCAGCGATCACACATGTCCGCGCACACCGAGCAGGAAACGATCCAGCTGGTTTCCATCTTTTTTTGTTTCCATCTCGTCGTAAACTTGAGATGGAAACAAAAAAACGGCAGCACAAATCACTTTTGCTCGCAACGAAAGCAAAAATCAATCAAGAACCTGACCGCTACGACCTATCGAAGACAGAAATCGGGAAGAAGTTCAATATTGATTGATATGTGGGGTTTAACATCTCAAAACCACCATATGATTATGAGAGACACCGTAGTAGAGGGCTCCAGAAATTTTGACCACCTGGGGTTCTTTAATGTGCACTCAAATCTGAGCACACGGGCCCACAACATTTCCGCCTCCATCGGAAATGCAGCCGCCGCAGCCGGGATTCGATCTCGCGACCTGCGGGTCAGCAGCCGAGTACCTTAGCCACTAGACCACCGCGGCGGGGCGAAGTTCAATATTCCCAAGTCCACACTGTTGAGGATACTCAAGAACAAAGGGAAGATTGAAGAAGCTGTAAGGCTTGGAAGCTTCGCCATGGACAGAATCCGGATGAAAATGGCGGCGCACAAATAAATTGAAGATGCTTTTTTTCTCTGATTCAAGTGTGTGCACAGTGCGAACTTCCTGATCAGCAGCACCATTTTCGAAGAAAAGGCCAAAGAGATTGCTACTCGCATAGGGATCGAGCACTTGCGGGTGAGCGATGGCTGTCTGAGCCGTTTTAAAAATTGGCATGGCGTTGTCTTTAGGATAGTTTTTAGAGAAAGTGCGGCTGTAAACAGAAATATTTGTAAGCAATATTAGCAACATTTTTCTTTCTAATCGACTATAGTGTATTGTATATTTCAAATTGTTTTTGTTCAGTCAGCCACAGTTGGTGCTCTTGAAATAAAGTCGTATTTAATTTATTTTTTAGCCTTTGCCTAAATGAAACTTCTCATAAATGGAACAATTTTCTTTGCTCCTTCGAGTTCCGTTTAAGAGGCATCCACTATATGTGTAATCACGAGTGTGTGTGCCATGCTCAGTAGTATACAGCTTATCTTTATGTCTGGCAGTGTTTTACAGCGTAAGCTGTTAAGAGCTCACAACAACAGTCGCTTCTGGTGAAGTTGTCACCCACCACTGAAGTTTGTGCAGCTATAGTGCGTGATGAGAAAAAAAATATTGAATTGGTCTTGGAACACAGTGCTCTGTGGGGCAATTGAGTGTTGTAGGGCCACAGAGCCACACCAGTGCTTGGAATTTATCTGAAAAAGTTTCTGTACAGGCATTATGTTGGGTGAAAGGTCACGTCATCCACTGTACTATTATAGGGCAAAACGGGGAAATCACACCAGGCGTCACACAGTGTGAATTGCACAATGAGTACATAAAAGCTTTACAACATTTATGAAACGCTGTCCCATACTTCTTCACAGTAATGATTGCCACCCACAGCATCAACGAAGTGTATCGTAATTACTCGAGTCTAACGCCAACCTTTTTTCCGGTTAAGCGAGTTTATAAATCGCATGCGCGTTAGAATTGAGTACGGAAAAAAAATGAATACAGTCATTCTATTGCCATCAGCATCTTCAAAATAGCCGCCCCCTACGTGGGTCGACATGGCATGTCGGCCATTTCTGACTATGTGTTTCCCATGTGCGGCACTTCGTACGTGTACTGAAGAGTTTGTCATCTTGTAGTGCATTATCATCGATGGCATGGAAGGGCCGACTCCAAAAACTCGAGTGCACCACGATGCCGCTTTTAAAAGAAAAGTCATCGCGTGTGCAGAAACGGACGGAAATCGGGCCGCATCGCGGTCGTTCGGTGTTCCCGAAACGTGCGTGCGGGACTGGCAGAAACAAAAGCAGAAGATTGTCGACAGCAAAGCTTCACGCAAAGGCTTCAGTGGACAACGGCAGGGTCGGTTTCCGCAAATTGAAGAGCTGCTCGGCGAGTATGTGCTTGAACAGCGAGCGGCACAGCGGCCCGTGACGACAGAACTGCTCCTAGTGCGGGCTATGCAGTTAGCCTTAGAAAAAGGGCTAATGCGGAGCCAGTTTAAAGCGAGCAGGTGCTGGCTAACTATCGTTATGATGAGGAAAGGCTTTTCCCTCCGATGGCGAACGGGCATATGCGAAAAGTTTCCGGAGGAGTACGATGAAAAGCTTCACAGTTTTCAGAGGTTCGTCCTAAACTTGCGGCACAACAACGGCTACCTGCTTGGGCAAATCGGGAATGCCGATCAGACGCCTCTTTACTTCAACATGCCCGGCACCACAACCGTTGAGAAGAAGGGGGGCGAAGCAAGTTCGCGTGCTGACATTGGTCCACGGTAAAACTATAGTGACGGCAATGCTCTGTTACACGTCAGATGGGCATAAGCTTCCCCCATACCTCATATTTAAATGGAAGACGCTCTCAAAAGGAGTCGTTTTTTTCGAGTGGTGCGATTGTGCGGGCCAACAAGAAAAATGGGTGCGCATTGCAATCGATGTCTTACGTCGATGTCTTACTTTTTTTTTTCGTCGTGGAAACCGGGTGCGGGTTACAATCGAGGGCGCGGTAAAATCGAGTAAATACGGTACTATATGCGTCAAATAAAATGCGAACAGCGGCAAGCTTTCATGGTGGTATAGAGCGCGCTGTCCACTTATCGCCATAGACAGGCACGCATGTATGTGCAGAGCTGCCGAACAGGATGCACGAGCCTGTCAATCGTGATAACTGGACGGTGCGCACTATATTATCGTGAAGGCTTGCCACTGTTCGGCTTTCATTCGACGCTGATACAGTTAAAGCTGGATAATCGATGGAAAATCGATTATCTGAAAAATCGATTTCTGGAAAATCGATGATTTCCCGGAAAAGTTTGTATAAAAAGGTTTTCGTTATATGCAGGTTCGGTACGAAAATTCGGAAAATAAACGCTCAAATGAAACAAAAGGGGGACTGAAGGCAGAGCTAACCCCAAACACTCATTTCACAGTAAAGAACTGCGTTATTATTGCATGCATGAATGGAATATTATTACATGAAACATAAATGGAATATTCCACTTCGTTAATTGCAAACTTTATACAGTTCGCCCAATTATAATGATGCCAGACACAACAATCTATCAGTTATAATTCTGGCACGCCGGTACGTGCCAGAAGAATTCAGCGAGGAGAAGACAACCACACACAAAGCACGAGATAGTAACGTCTGTTCTGGTTTACGTCTGCCAAAATGGCTTCGAACAAAGTAACGTATATTGCCGATTATAAGTAAACTCTGATTATAAGTCGTTCCACCAACACAACCCCTTCTAGGCAAAAAAGAAAAAGAAAAAAAAAGAAGTTCACTTTGAACACAGCCTCATGCCGCGGCCATAGTGCACCACTAAGTGTTTCAGAAGAGGGAGGAATACAAAGAAACATTTGATTATGAAACATTGCTTTTCACTTGTCGCTTCAGAGAAAGATTCAGAAGTCACGGTCATGACCATCGTGTGAGCTACTGCTACTGCTCGCCGTTGAAAAGGGTGCTGGTGGTACTGAGATGCCACTCATGAAAAATACCACGTGAACCGTGTCGTATCGGCTGGCAGTCCATACCAGGCGTCATTAACATGCTTTCCTCAAAGAGCTTAGTATGAACTCGGTTAGCGGGATGCACATATCCTTCGCGACATTTGGTGCTTTTGTTTCACTATCATCGTAGCACACTCGGCCTCTCGCTTCTCTGGTCGTGAACCTAATCTCGTATTGCTCCTCAACAAGCTGGGTATCGTTTAGACTTCAGTCCGTGGAAGGAATGGTGTGTCGCAGCGCACACGAAGATCTTGGTCCGTTGTTTTCTCCATTCCCTCACGAAAACTTTTCCAACACAACTGCGCAGAAGATTGCTTGCCGCTTGAAAGCAGTTGTCCGGTTGACGGTGTAGCTGTGGCATTTTGGCGTCTGTTGTGCAGCTTCACATATTATGCACACCACTGTTTGTGAGGATATGTGCAGAAATGGTGAACAGGCGTGAGCGCAAAAAGACTTGAAGACGCTTGTGGGCGCATGCCTGGGTGCATGTGACTAATCATGTGGTTTAGTTTCCCGCACAGTGTTGCCAGCCCACACGGCGCTGCCAGCTCTTTTGTGGAACGCCCACGGTGCTTCGCGGGATATCTAAATTGCCTGGGTGCATGTGTCTGGTCATGTGGTTTAGTTTCCCGCACAGTGTTGCCAGCCCACATGGCACTGACAGCTTTTTTGTGAAACGCCCATGATGCTTCGCGGGATATCTAAATTTTTTAATTGCCTAGTCAGCAAGCGCTGTTAACACACGCTGTTAGGGCACGCTGCTAAAGCAAGATACGCATGTCAAGCCTTTCATGAACGATAAACATCACGTTCTTTTGCGAGCAAGAAATGCATTTAAAGTTTTTCGCGACAGATAAATTTATGTTGCATTGTTAGTGAGTGATAAACGTATGTCGAGTTTTTTCATTATGCGGCGAGTACCGGTGTTGTTGCTGATCTCACCCAACAGACGCGCTGATGCGGTGGCACTATCATTTCAACCGTAATGCCGTTGGCGGCGCGTCATGAAAAAAATGCTGTATCTCCGAAGCGCCATTGCTCCTCGCGCCACCATAGCTTATCTATACCGTAGTTTCGCGATAGTCATGACTGATCGTAAAAATGTCCAACCCTGAAAGCAGCGTGCCAGCATTGGGAGATATCAGTTACTGCGACTCGGTTGCCTTTGTGGCTTATGTTATCGATGCGTTGAACAGCAGTGAATGTTAGGACGACGTTGGGCCCCTCAAAAAAGCCGATTTTAGATTCTTTGTATAGGTCGACTTTGATTATAGGTCGACCCCTGAGCTTTGGAAGGCCATTATATGAAAAAAAGTCTACTTATAATTGGCAATATATTGTCACGGGGTCGTGACGTGGCCAAAGACAGGAAACTTCGTGTTGGGATTTAACTGTTTATTTGGGCGAACCTGTGCCCAGTAAAGGGAAAGTCTAATTACAGCAGCAGTCTTGCACAGATAGCAGTCTCGGACTGATAGCGGCGAACGCAGCGTCGGCCTTCGATCAACAACTGACAAGCGGCGAAGCGCGTCGGCATTTATACCCTTGCCGTCGAATGTTCTAGCGTTATCGCTGGCGGTGGCGTAGGTTCCAGAACAATCTGTACCGTTCGCACAGTGGGCGTGATCTTATCGAAATGATCTACTACAGTCCGGAACCTTCTCGAAACCTGCAGGCGCGGTTTGCGCCGAGAATCGTGTGGTGTTTCGGAACGATAACAAAAACTTGTGAAATGGAACGTGGCGTTGCCCCCCTCTGAAAAAAGGCATCGTCCCGATGCTTTAACTAAAGATGAAGGTACAATAATAATGCAAGAAAGTACAATTAATAAATTACAATACAACAATAATAAAAACACTGTTTAAGTTTGTTAACGTGCATGAAACGGCTTGAGGCGCGCGACATGGACGACTTCAGGTCGCGATCGGCGTCGTTGAGAGTTCGTGATGCCGTCGGGGACAACCTCGTAATCAAGTGGGCCGAGACGTCGAACCACCTTGTACGGTCCGAAGTACCGTCGCAGAAGCTTTTCACTTAGTCCACGTCGGCGTATCGGCGTCCACACCCAAACACGTTCACCGGGCTGGTATTCCACGAAGCGTCGTTGAAGGTTGTAACGGTGGCTGTTGGTCGTCTGTTGATTCTTGATACGGAGACGCGCAAGTTGTCGGGCTTCTTCGGCGCGTTGAAGGTACTCGCTCACATCGAGGTTTTCTTCGTCGGTGACGTTGGGCAACATGGCATCGAGCGTCGTTGCCGGGCTCCTTCCGTAGACCAATTTGTATGGAGATATCTGCGTCGTCTCCTGCACCGCCGTGTTGTATGCGAAGGTCACATACGGAAGAATGGCGTCCCACGTCTTGTGTTCGACATCGACGTACATTGACAGCATGTCGGCGATCGTCTTGTTAAGCCGTTCGGTGAGGCCGTTGGTCTGTGTGTGGTACGCTGTCGTCCGGCGGTGGTTTGTTTGGCTGTATGCCAAGATCGCTTGAGTTAACTCGGCAGTGAATGCCGTTCCTCTGTCGGTGATAAGGACCTCCGGGGCGCCGTGACGTAGGACGATATTTTCGACGAAGAACTTAGCTACCTCGGATGCACTGCCTTTTGGCAGGGCTTTTGTCTCGGCGTAGCGGGTGAGGTAGTCGGTAGCTACCACGATCCACTTGTTTCTGAAAGCCGACGTCGGGAACGGCCCCAGTAGGTCCATACCAATCTGCTGGAAAGGTCGGCAAGGTGGATCAATTGGCTGCAGAAGTCCCGCTGGCCTTGTCGGCGGTGTCTTGCGTCGCTGACAGTCCCGGCATGTCCTCACATAACGAGTGACGTCGGTGGTAAGACGTGGCCAGTAGTACCTTTCTTGTATCCTCGCGAGCGTGCGGGAAACACCGAGGTGCCCTGCCGTCGGATTGTCGTGCAGGGCCTGCAGGAGTTCTGGTCGCAGAGCTGAAGGCACCACAAGGAGGTACTTAGCTCGAAGCGGTGAAAAGTTTTTCTTTTGTAGAAGACCGTTTCGTAGAAAGAACGACGCAAGTGCGCGCTTGAATACCTTCGGGACTTCGGCGGTCCTGCCTTCGAGGTATTCTATTAGGGCTTTAAGTTCCGGGTCGGCCCGCTGTCGTTCAGCGAAGTCGTCGGTAGTTATCGTTCCCAAGAAGTAGTCGTCATCCGAGTCGTCGGGTAGCGGTTGGTCGACAGGCGCACGAGAGAGACAGTCAGCGTCGGAGTGTTTTTTGCCGGACTTGTAAATGACAGTAATGTCATATTCTTGAAGTCTCAGGCTCCATCGTGCGAGGCGACCTGAAGGGTCCTTCAAGGTGGCTAGCCAGCACAAGGCGTGGTGGTCGCTCACAACTTTGAAGGGCCTGCCGTAGAGGTAGGGGCGAAATTTCGACGTAGCTCAGATGATGACGAGGCACTCCTTTTCTGTTGTGGAATAATTTGCTTCTGCTTTGGATAGCGATCGGCTGGCGTAACTAATAACCCTTTCAAGTCCATCAGTCCTCTGCACAAGAACGGCGCCAAGACCTACGCTGCTTGCGTCAGTATGTATTTCTGTCTCGGCGAATTCGTCGAAATGGGCAAGTAACGGAGGCGTCTGGAGGCGATGTTTAAGCTCCTGGAAAGCGTGTTCCTGTGGCGTTTCCCGCTTGAACTCCGAGTCGGCCTTGGTAAGGTTAGTGAGAGGATCGGCGATGCGGGCGAAGTTTTTCACGAACCGCCTATAATAGGCGCACAGGCCCAGAAATCGGCGCACGGCCTTCTTGTCAGTGGGCGGCGGGAAGTCGGCGATGGCGGCTGTTTTTTGTGGATCGGGACGAACTCCAGACTTGCTGATAACGTGCCCCAGAAACAAGAGCTCCTCATACGCAAATCTGCACTTTTCTGGCTTCAGTGTGAGTCCGGACGTCTTGATGGCTTGAAGTACAGCTTCAAGGCGCCGAAGATGCTCGTCGAAACTCGAGGAAAACACGACGACGACGTCTAAGTACACAAGGCAAGTCTGCCACTTCAATCCTGCCAGTACTGTATCCATAACGCGTTGAAAAGTTGCAGGCGTTGAGCAAAGGCCGAAGGGCATCACCTTGAACTCGAAGAGGCCGTCCGGTGTTATAAACGCTGTCTTCTCTCGGTCTCTTTCGTCGACTTCGATTTGCCAATAGCCAGTCTTGAGGTCCATTGACGAGAAGTACTTGGCGTCATGGAGCCGATCAAGTGCGTCGTCTATTCGTGGGAGAGGATACACGTCCTTTCTTGTGATTTTGTTCAGGCGGCGATAATCGACGCAGAAACATAGGGTCCCATCCTTTTTCTTCACTAACACCACGGGGTATGCCCACGAACTCTTTGACGGCTGGATAATGTCATCTCGCAGCATTTCATCAACTTGTCTTTTCATTGCCTCACGTTCTCGCGTCGAAACCCTGTACGGACTCTGACGGAGTGGTCTGGCATTTTCTTCGGTTATGATTCGATGTTTCGTGATTGGGGTCTGCCGAATTTTCGATGACGACGAAAAGCAATCTTCGTATTGCAGGAGCAGGGCCTTGGGCTGTTCTTGCTTATCGTTCGGAAGTCTGGGATTGACGTCGAAAGCTATGGGAGGGGCTTGGTTCCTCTGAGCAGGTTCCGCAGAATCGGCGAGGGCGAAAGCACTGGTGGCTTCGACAATTTCTTCTATGTATGCGACCGTTGTTCCTTTGTTCACATGTTTGTACTCATTGCTGAAATTCGTGAGCATAACCGTTGCTTTGCCTCCCCGCAGCTCTGCAATTCCTCTTGCGACGCAAATATTTCGGGTGACCAACAGATGCTGACTGCCTTCAACGATGCCTTCCAAGTCAGGTGATTTAGGAGCGCCGACTGAAATAATGACGCTTGAGCGAGGCGGAATGGTGACTTGTTGTTCCAGCACATTCAAGGCATGGTGTCCTGACGGTGTGCGCGGCGGTAGTGCTTCTTCTGTGGATAACGTTATCGACCTTGTTTTTAGGTTGATGACAGCACCATGGAGGCATAAGAAGTCCATGCCAAGGATGACATCTCTCGAGCAACGCTGTAGGACTACGAAGTCTCTAGGATAAATACGGCCGTTAATGGTGGCTCTCTACGCTGTGCAGATTCCTGCAGGCGTTACGAGATGACCTCCGGCTGTGCGGATTTCAGGGCCTTTCCAAGCTGTCCTAACTTTCTTTAACTTCGCGGCCAACCACACACTGATGACAGAATAGTCGGCTCCAGTATCGACGAGAGCAGTCACACTGTGGCCGTCGATAAGAACGTCGAGGTCGCTAGTTCGCCGTCTCGCATTACAGTTAGGGCGTGGCGTCGGGTTACGGCTGCGTTGGCTTGTTCCGCTGCTTCTATGTTGCGTCGTCCGGCCACCTTCGGTAAGTGAGCTTTTGCCTTCAGGGCTTTGCCTGGTTAGTGTTGTGTTCAAAAAGCTCCGTCGCGTCGGCGTCGTCGTCGGAAAATCTTCGGTAGTTCGTTGCACAGCAACCGCACCTCCATCGGTTGCTGCCCTTAGTTTCCCGGATACTGGCTAGGAGACCGGCCCCGCGTTGGGCCAGAGTACTGCCGGGCGTGCGGTGACATGCGGCGGCTGGGCGACGGCGAACGGGAAGGACTTCGTGGTGTCCACTGAGTTCCTGCCAGGTAGTCGGCGATGTCACGTGGCCAATCTCCTGGCTGCGGACGCGGTGCATTGACGGCGAAGCCACGCAGTCCCATCTGTCGGTACTGGCAACGGCGGTATGTGTGCCCGGCCTCGCCGCAGTGGTAGCAGAGCGGGCGGTTGTCAGGTGCACGCCAAACGTCCATTTTCCTCGGTGCACTGCGCTGGCCCGCTGGGGAACGGTAGGACTTCGGTTGGGGTGGTGGCGGCGGTGGCGTCTGGCGACGGAAGTGTGACGGGGCGGCGTTTTGGCGTGGACGGGGAGGAGCGTTGTGGCGCACTGCAGCGGCGTAGCTCATAGTTTCTGGCTCGGGCGGCGGTGTTTCGGGAATTCGAAGCGATTGCCGGACTTCTTCTCGCACAATGTTGGTGATCGAAGCCACTTGAGGCTGCGCCGAAGGCAACAGTTTGCGCAGCTCTTCCCGCACGATCGCTCGGATCGTTTCACGCAGGTCGTCGGAGTCACTGGCTTCAGCAGCAGCGCATTCTGGAGTCAGGCGACGATTATACTGTCTGGTGCGCATGTCCAGCGTTTTTTCGATGGTGGTCGCCTCGGATACAAATTCTTGGACGGTGTTCGGTGGATTCCTCATTAGTCCCGCGAAGAGCTCCTGTTTGACCCCTCGCATGAGGAAACGAACTTTCTTTTCCTCAGGCATGTCTGGGTCAGCGTGACGGAATAGGCGGGTCATCTCTTCTGTGAAAATTCCAACCTTTTCATTTGGTAGCTGAACCCGGGTCTCGAGTAGAGCAGCGGCCCTCTCTTTGCGAGCGACGCTTGCGAACGTTTGCAGAAATGCGCCGCAGAAGACATCCCACGTTCGGAGCGTGGACTCCCGATTCTCTAGCCAGGTCCTTGCGGTGTCTTTCAGGTAGAAGTACACACGACGGAGCTTTTCTTCGTTGTCCCAGTGGTTGAGGGCGGCCACACGGTCGTATGTTTCTAGCCAGGTTTCCAGGTCTTCAAACGATGAGCCATGGAACGTTGGTGGTTCCCTGGGTTGATGAATGACGATCGCGGGCTGGGACGCTCCGGTTGTCATTGTCGCTGCAGTCGAGGTCATGGTCTCTGTCTTTCGCGCCTTGTCTTGTAGAAGGCCGTACTCCGGTGGGAGACCTTGCTGTCGGCGGCTCGTTCGCTGCTCTTGGTTGGCGTCGGTGTCTTCTCCGCGACGGGGGCTGGGTTCACGGCTTGACGGGGGCGTCCGGTACATGAACGAAGCAGCACCTCCACCAGATGTCACGGGGTCGTGACGTGGCCAAAGACAGGAAACTTCGTGTTGGGATTTAACTGTTTATTTGGGCGAACCTGTGCCCAGTAAAGGGAAAGTCTAATTACAGCAGCAGTCTTGCACAGATAGCAGTCTCGGACTGATAGCGGCGAACGCAGCGTCGGCCTTCGATCAACAACTGACAAGCGGCGAAGCGCGTCGGCATTTATACCCTTGCCGTCGAATGTTCTAGCGTTATCGCTGGCGGTGGCGTAGGTTCCAGAACAATCTGTACCGTTCGCACAGTGGGCGTGATCTTATCGAAATGATCTACTACAGTCCGGAACCTTCTCGAAACCTGCAGGCGCGGTTTGCGCCGAGAATCGTGTGGTGTTTCCGAACGATAACAAAAACTTGTGAAATGGAATGTGGCAATATCGTATATAACTTGTGGTATCAAAGCAACAACGTCTGTCTGCCTGTTCCCACAAATTGGCACCCAGACTTCACCTGATTGCTCTCGCGTCCTGATTTTCTCAACTCAGCCGCTTCGCTTGGCCTACAGCAGCCAGGTACTCAAACACTGCAGTCATGGCAGTCCTTCCCAAAGCCAGACAGTCATGACTTCTGTTGCCATCACCGCAACCCCACGGGCCCAAGGTTTCCGCTCTCAAGCTCCCCCAGTTTTTGTCATCGAACTGAGAGCTTTGGTTTATCACCGCAGAGTCAACGTTTCATCGTCATCAGCTCACTTGCAGCTTACCAAATATGACCATAATGTCTGAGTGCTTCCGCGTCATACTGCTGCGGACGTTGCGATGTTTAATTTTCTACTCAAGCCAATCACCCCTATGATCATTTAAGGAGACACTTATTCTGACTGTTCACCTGCTCATTGGCATTGTCTGCTTTCTTGTGAGATTTTATCTGTATAGTAATCAATGTGAGAGATGTGCGCAAATTTACTTTGAGACGCCGTGGTGAGAGGTTTACTGTGAAATACGTACTTAGATCGACTCTTCTATGATATAACGTAAGAGTGCGGTATACTCCCGCAGCGTCTGGTTCCAGGAAACAGGAGAGGCATGCGGCTGCGCACAACGCGGAAGCCGTTGGTGGTCCAACGGCCCCTACTTCCTCGTGCGGACAGTCGTCCTGTCACACTAGTGCAGCTACTGCCCTCAACCCAGGCCACACTGGCAGCCGTAGTGCAGCCCTTGGCATCGGATCCCCTGCCCCAAGGCAAAGGGATTGTCAAGCTCATTCATCCAGCAGGTAAGTGCTCCTGGCTGGGTGAAAAGAGGTTGTTGAAATTTGTAGTAATGCTATATTTGATGGGAGGCCTTACACTGATGTCTGTGCCTGCTTCAGAATGGGCGCTGTGGCACTGGGGAGGATACATTCTGGCTGTGAGAATAAGACCCTAGCTTGAAATGTGACTTGGCCTAAAACTGGAGCTCTGCGAATAGGAAAATTTTGGGTGCGAAGCAAATTTCTCTACTGAAGTGTGAGTGCGAAGTGAATCGAATACTTTTTGAATACTTCAAAGTGGAATTGTAAAAAGAAAGTTTAAAAGGATCTCTAAGCATATTTTTACGAGATAGCTACATGAAAGTGTTTCTTTTCGCTAGGTTGATGAAGCGCTGGCGGGGTGGTGTTTCATAGTTGTCTTATCAAGACAGAGGCAGTGCAGAGACCGAATTGTACTTATGTGTATGGTTTGCTACAACCAGAGTGTTGCCAACACGTGAAAGGCAAAGATACTATTTTCTCAGCTTCTCCTCGTCTTTCAACTTTTGTTGAAGTGCAGCTGATGTGGCGGGCAAGGGTGTGCTCCATTCCAAGTCCAGAGTTCCAAATTTGCCTCATAGACGCCAATATATAAGAACACATGAATTTTCGAATGCTAAACATCTCTGGCATCCGATTTTTTGCATTTTCCGCGGAAATTCAGGTCCGAAACAGCATTAATTGAGCCCCATCTCATCCACATGTACCATCTCTTGGTGCCAGCTTTTCCCGAGTAAATGCATTTGCCATCGTATTGGAGCCTGAAAGGCAGCTTTGCTGCAATACGGAAGTGTTAGGAGGTGAAGCATATTGAAAATTTGAAGGGGCCACTTTCAATCAAAAATAAATGTCTTTAAAAAGTTAAACCGTAGCAGAAAATGAAAGCTAGTTTCGCCGCAATATGAGTGTGTGATGTGGTGAAACATATTGAAAATTCGAAGTGGTCACTTGTTATCAGATATTGACTGTATTTGTCTTTGGGAAGTTCGAATAGATTCGAATGATAATATTGCTGTTGGAATTGAATCGAATAGCAAGCACTATTAACAAAATATTCGAAATTCGTTCGCACACTCCTACCTAAAACAAAATCATGCCTGTGAAAAATATGTTTTATTATACTAAAATACATCAGCCTGAAAAAATAAGAAGCAACATTTACAGCTTACCTTTTTTATTTAAGCATTTCAAGTTCTTCTCTGTGTGAGTAAGGGACGCAGCAATAAGTCGGCATTGAGATCATCAGCCAATACGTGCCTCACGTCGATACGTCTTCCGTACACGTACGTGCATGTAAACACATGCGGACTGTGCGTACTGCGCCGCGCTGAGCCTCTAACATGGCGGTATACACATGACGGCCTGCAGACGGCAGCAGTTTTGCGCAAGGTATATTCCTACTAGAAGCAGCTAGAGCTTCTTTTTTTTTTTATTGCATTGTGTACTTAATGATGTTTGCAGGAGACTTGATACTTTCACTCAACTCCTCCCAGGTCAAATGCAATTCATGCAGACTAAAACGATAAATGTCTACAATTTTTTCCACTTTATGGGGGTAGCGTATATTGCAGTCGTTCTTTGAAATACAAAAGTAAGATTGCATGCTTAGCACTGCGTATATGAGATAGCTATTATGACTCCAATTACATTTTATATTGCCCTGCACTTATTTTGCAAAAGTGGTAAGGGTGTAGTTAACCGAAAGTGTACAGGGTACTAGTTAAAGTCATGACACTGAAAGAAGTTCTGAAAACTCTCACTAGAAAATACCTTGTGTGTGGCACGTATCTTCACAATAACCAAAAGTAGCACAATGCCTCGTTTATGTTCAAGGCTTAACTGGCTGAAACAGACCGAGCCGGGCCCAAATGTTTGGGGCCCGGGCCGGGTACGGGCCATATTTAAAAACACCGGGCCGTGTTCGGTAAGGCCGGAGCATGCCGCTTTTGGGCCGGAAAAATCAATCTGTGCTGTGCGCTAGCCACTTCTCTTGCCCTTATTGTATTACACTAGCTTCCTTTTGAGCTGTGCTCCTTAAGGCTGCAGAACATAGGTTCACATTTTATTTTACTAACGATAAACAATTCCCAAAGCTGGCAAATGTGAGTCACGGGAGCTCTTTAATTCAGGATGCCTTCCTGTATATCATTTAGCAAACTTGCTGTCCCCTTGGAATTCAGCTAACGACGTTCCGCCATGCATTTAACTGCTAAGTTTAACCCCCAAGCACTTGTAGTGTAGTCAGCAACACGCATGTCAAGACTCATCACGAATTTTCATTGTTCTTTCAGCTGCCACGAGCATTGCAGGGGCTACATTCGACATGCAGCCTGTGCAAGTGCCACTGATCGATGCCAACAGTGTGGCAATGTCGGTGTCGCCGTCAGGTCATCCCATCACCACCAACAGCCCTGCTGTCATGGAGGCCACCAGCACATCGACTGTGCTGGTGGCCTCACAACAAGCTCACACGGTGGCTGTCGTTCAGAATGCGCCACAGACTACAAACCTGGTGGTGGACGAACCACCTGTCCTGACTCTGGCTGAAAGTGCAGAAGCGACCAAGGTAAGTAGTCGACCGCCTTAGGTCGGATGTGGAGAAAGCGTGCAGTAGTAAAGAGCCAGCTTTGTTATTTAAATAGAAAGTCGCAAAGTGAGAATGTGAGGTCAAAAACAGCCAAAATGCTGTGGCTTGTCCTGGTTTTGGCTTGACTTACACTGCTCAGTTCAAAGCACTCACTAGCTGCAGTTGACTTACTACGACCCTGGATTGAATGCATTTAGGGCAGTAAAGTGTCTGGCTCGATTTTCATTCATTCATATCATTCAATTATCATTCAATTTCATCTGCCGACGATTATGTAACCAAGGAGGCAACCTGCCATTGATAGGAAGCTGGTCTCTTTTGTATCAATGCTTCTTTAATCAGTATTCTAGATTTTTGCCATTAGGCAGTGGAATTTGAATGTAAAATTATTGTTTGTAGTGTGCGTGTTTTGAAACATGTTTAAAAGTGACGACGCTATGCATCATGTGTCACTTTATTTTTCGTCGCCTATAGAACCAGTCAACTTGTGTTTTGCAATGCCTAGACCCTCCTTGGAGATGCATTGGATGTTGCTTCTGTTGCTGCTGCTTCACCAGTCAGAGTCCAGCCCCTTTCACCACCAAACATTTCATCTTTACTAGACATTTCCTTACCTGAAAGTGAGTATGACAAACTAAAAATGTTCTTGGCCTTTGACTAAGACGAAAGTGTTGAATCAGTACCGTATTTACTCGATTCTACCGCGCCCTCGATTGTAATGCGCACCCGATTTCCACGCCAAAAAAATAAAAAGTAAGACATCAATTGCAACGCGCACCCATTTTTCTCGCTGCCCCGCACGATCACATCACTCGAAAAAACAACTCCTTTCGGGAGCGTCTTCCATTTAAATATGAGGTACGGGGGAAGCTTGTGCCCATCTGACATGTAACAGAGCATTGCCGTCACTGTAGTTTTACCATGGACCGATGTCAGCATGCGAACTTCCTTCGCCCCCTTCTTCTCGATCGTTGTGGTGCCAGGCATGTCGAAGTAAAGAAGCGTCTGATCGGCATTCCCGATTTGCCCAAGCAGGTAGCCGTTGTTGTGCCGCAAGTTTAAGACGAACCTCTGAAAACTGTGAAGCTTTTCATCGTACTCCTCCGCAAAACTTTTCGCATGTGCCCGTTCACCTTCGGAGGGGAAAGCCTTTCCTTTTCATAAAGTTGGTTAGCCAGCACCTGCTCGCTTTAAACTGGCTCCGCATTAGACCTTTTTCTAAGGCTAATTGCATAGCCCGCACTTGGAGCAGTTCTGTCGTCAGAGGCCGCTGTGTCGCTCGCTGCTCAAGCACATACTCACCGAGCAGTTCTTCAATTTGCGGAAACCGACCCTGCTGTAGTCCACTGAAGCCTTTGCGTGAAGCTTTGCTGTGGACAATCTTCTGCTTTTGTTTCCGCCAGTCCCGCACACACATTTCGGGAACTCCGAACGACCGCGATGCGGCCCGATTTCCGTTCGTTTCTGCACACGCGATGACTTTTCTTTTAAAAGCGGCATCGTGGCGCACTCGTGTTTTTGGAGTCGGCCCTTCCATGCCGTCGATGCTAATGCACTGCAAGTTGACGAACTCCTCAGCACACGTACGAAGTGCTGCACATGGGAAAGACACAGGCAGAAATGGCCCACGCGCCATGCCGACGCACGTAGGGGGCGGCCATTTTGAAATGCCGATGGCAATAGAGCGACCGTATTCATTTTTTTTTTCGTACTCGATTCTAACGTGCATGCGTTTTATGAACTCGCTTAACCGGAAAAAAGGTGCGCATTAGATTCGAGTAATTACGGTACTCTGACGGAATGGTTAGCTTGTTTTATTTCTTTTTACCGGAGTGACACATTTTTTTTACATAGCTACATTGCACCAGCCCCTCTGCATTGTGCGACTTCTTGCGAATTGCTCAATTTCTGTATTTTTCCTCACCATACAACTGTTATGTGGTTAAGTTTAGTGCCACCTTGTAATTAGCATAAACACTGACAGTGGAATGCACTTGCCTATGAATCCATTTGAAGTTGCCTTGCTACATAAAAATATCTACCCTTGATAGAAGGGCTTCATAAATAAAAATTTATTTCGTGCTAGCATTAGGACATCTTTTTGTTAGAATTAAAGCAGTATAAGCATATGAATGCTGTTTGCTGTGTTCCATATGCCTACCCTAGGCACAGTGTTATTTTGTACAGATTTCTGAACATTAATGATAGGGCTACTGATGCAGCCAACTAATGCTTTTTGTGAGATGGAATTCACCCCAAACAATGTATTGAAACGTAAGTTGCACGACTTTCACTTGTAGCTGTGCATCTTCTCTGCTTCCAGCAATTTTTGGCCTTTTATGGTTTAAGTCTCTTAATCTGTTTATGTGTCGCACATTTTTACTGATCAGGTGTTTGTCAGGCAGTGCAGTGAGTGGTAGACAAAATACGCACAAATGAAACACTAGTAACGGCCTGCGCTGTAGTATCTGAAAAATATGGTGTTTTGGCACTTTAAACGTCTCAAGAAAACGGTTAAAAAGACAAAAAAGCGAATAACACAGGTACTCTCAGAACTGAATTTGGCGACCCACCTTTTGCAGGTCTTCCATCAGAAGGCACGACTGCGCAGATCTTGGGAGATGCCACCACACTGCCAAGCCTGGGATCTGAACTCTCTGGTATGTTTGTGAGCGAATTTTTTGTTTGTTTGTTGAAATAGGGACAAAAGCAGTCCCACTGCCTTGCTTGTAATTGAGCATAGGGAAAAATAGTTGTTATTGCAGTCATTGATGACTCCTGAATTTTCCTAGGAAGGGCCAATGAGCGTAAAGGTAAATTTGCGTGCTGTACCAACTTCAATACTCAGTCAGCAAACAAACTACCAATGTGACTCACTTGAACCTGGGAAAGAAGTGTACATTTAATGGCTTGTTTTCTTTGTTAGACACAATATTAATGAGATCTAACAGATAATCATGCCAAGGAAAGTATAGGGGATGTTATAAGTAATTGCATTGTAATTGTGAAGAAATTAAAGTGAATGATAAAATAACTTGCCGTAGGCTGGGGCCGAACCTGGAACCTGAAAATAACATGTCCAACGCTATACCAACTGAGCTACCACGGCAGCTACAATATTTTCGTGCATATGACCCGCACCAAAAACCCGAAAATTTCAGTGGCACAGTGGGTGTGCGGATACCGTAAAAGCCCCCTATACCCCATTTTTTTTTTTCTAGATTTTAATAATTTCGTCTCCGTATAATATGCGGGTCCTGAGAGTGTTTGGGCAAAATTCAGTTTTGGTTTCGGCATAGCGCGGTGCTATCATCAGCTCTCTTTCATTCGAAACAAAACCAAAACGCAGTAATAGATGAAGCCACTAGCACGTTCGAAGCCGGCAAGCATGAAGAGTAGGCAAATTTGTGTACTACCCATCATTCCTATGGTTGCTGAACAATCGGAGTGCCAAAGACCTTTCTAGTTAACTTTAGGAAATTCTATGGTTACGGAAGCTACAGCACAGTGCTTCTGGTCACACCTGCGATGCGAGTATGTAGGTTCGAGGGTACGAAAGCAACCAAAATGGCAAAAGCAACCGAAATGACTTCGAGTCTGCGGTTAGCTGTAAAAAGTGCGGAAGATCGGATGGCCAAGGCTATAAGTGTCCGAAATTTTAGACTTTTCAATACATTGACTCTATGGGGAACTTGGTGGTGCCACAGATGAGTCGGGAATTTCGGGCACCTAAAAAATCGGACGTTGACTGCGTTGTCTCATGTTGCATTATGACAATCTGATACATCTGCCCCTTTGTCGAATGGATGTGTGCTGCAGGTCTCTCTGCCCTTGATGCAGACGGCTCTGCAGTCGAGGCTAGCAACCCTTTACCGAGCTTTACTGCAGTTTCGGACTCAAATCTTGCCGGTAAGTTCCAGCTTCCCTTCTGCCTAATATCTGTGGCTTGGTGCCTGTTGGCCGAAAATACTTTTCCTTCTGATGACAACTTTGTAGGCTTGGTCACTGGTGCATTGTGGCAAAGTGTTAAATGCGGAAATTCTCTCCTTAATTCAGGTTGCGTGAGAGACCTAAAATAGCATAAGTTAACATTGTGTACCACAGTGAAACCTCGTTAAACCGTAGTTGGCCGGAGCTAGGAAAAAGTACCTACTAAACGGTAGTACTGCTTAACCGAAATAGCGTCAGGTCGCTCACTTACCTGTTAAAAAAAGAAACCTTCAGGGAGTGCGATGAAAGAACAAAAAACGTGCAGTAATTTATTAACTTCGCGTGACAAAGTCTGTAATCTTCATTTGACGATGCGGCGGCCTAGCAGCAACGACTGCGGCCTCAAACTCACTTATGCTGTGAGCCAGCTTTTCTGCCAGCCCCCTCTTCTCGGCAAATACCCACATGACGCTGACGCAATGCGCAGCTTCGGCCACTGTCGGACCTGGATCACATGCGTTGTCGCTTTCCATGTCGTCCTCATCACTATCATTTGGCGACACTTCGACAACCGAGGCAACAATGGCTTCGTCGGACATGTTCGGAGATGTCTGCACATCGCTGTCTGCGTCTCTGAAGTCGGGGAAGGAAATGCCTTCCGTAACGCCCTGCCGCTCCATCACTTCAGCTAGCAGAGTTTTGCAAGCTTTGTCTACGATGTCCGAAGTCTGGTCGATGGTGTCACTGGCGTCACTGGCGTCATCTGCGTCGCCCGCACACACACTGAAGCCAGCACGCTTGAAGCAATTTTGAACTGTCATTGCTTCAACCTGCCGCCACGAGTATTCTAGCAGGTGAATCGCGCCAATCAGGTCGATAGAGAATAATTTGCCCCATTCAATGGCGAGAAGAAATCTGCGCAGCAGATTCTTCTTGTAGAGCTGTTTTACAGCTCGAATGATGCCTTGGTCCTAGGGCTGGGCAATCGCTGTTGTGTTTGGTAGCAGAAACGCCAACTTCACAGCCGTCAGGTTGTCCAGGGCGACGTGTGCCGAAGCGTTGTCTAAAATAACAACAACTCTTCTGTTCTTATCCGCAAAATGACGATCAGTGAGGTGCACGTACTCCTCAAAGAGTTTTGCCGTCATCCATGCTTTGTTGTTGCTGCCATAGATGACCCCTGATGCCAAGCGGGCGCCTTTGAAACATCTAGGCTTCGCCGACTTTCCAATCACGAGGAGCGGAGTTTCGTCGGTTCCAGTCATGTTTACGCAAAACGCCACTGATATTCTGTCTTTTGCATGCTTGCCGCCGGTGCACGTCTCGCCTTTGAACGCGAGCGTTTTGTCTGGTAGCAGCTTAAAGAATAGCCCCGATTCATCCATATTAAAAATGTCATCAGGTGCGTAGTCTTCCAAGATGTTCTTCAGCTGACCATTTTGCCACTGCTCCGCGCCATCCACGTCAGCAGCAGCACCTTCTCCCGAAACAGTCCTCTCTTCTCTCTGGAATTCCAAATTCCACACACCGTGGTTAACAACAGGTCCTTTTCGCGTGCCTGCGCCGTTTTTTTCGTGCCACTTTCAATAGCACGAATTATGTCCAATTTCTCCTCTATTTTTAGCACTGGATGCTTTTGTCCCAGCATGACGCAAGTATGAACCAGCACAAGCACACATACACAACACGTGAAAAACGACGAGAGAGCTGTGCGGCACGGATAAACCAGAGAACACCTATGCACGGCGCCTAAGGAACAAAGAAAGCAAAGCAAGCGCACACCGTGTTTGCGTGTTTGTGCAAAGCCCGATCGCGTGGACAACACCAGAAGCCTAGCCGGCTGAGTGCTTCTTGTTGGAGAAAAATCCACGAGATGGCGCTCACCAACACAGCCGGTATCATCATCAACACAAAAAAGCAAGGCGTGTTTCGATCTTTGGGGCTTGCTGTTCTGTCGGGACGCCCAGTGGGGGACAACATGCTGCGGCGAGTGCGCAACGAAAATTGGAAAAACTACTTATTAACCGATACATATGCGATTAGCTGGTACGGCTTATGCGGATACAAAATGCATTATGTTCAATGGCCGCCGAGTTGAGGATTTGGCTTCACTACTTTTAAAACCAAACTACTGTTTACGCGGGTACAGTTTAACAAGGTTTTGCTGCACTACAGTCTCTCTCACAGCACCAGTGATGCTATAGTATGCTGAAATCATTCATTCATTTGGATCAGTCAGTTCGTGTGTCTTCACAATTCAATGAAATTGATTGCTACTGTCATGCTCATTGGAAAATCATGACCTATGTGGCAGTACTTGCCAATGGTTGCAGCTTTGCAGTGCTCAATGTGCGCACTGCATGCCAATTATCAAGCGTCATGTCACATGAAAAATTTTGAACTATTGTGACTGTGAAATTCATGATGGTTTTGTCAAGTGCTATCCCTGTTTTCATTATCGACCCGAACTCTTTACTAAATGTTTATGACATAGCTTTGCGTATGATACTTCAACAACGTGATTGAAGCAGCTGCGTTGTCCCTTATTTTCAGCCGCCTTCAAGCTGGCCTGCGAGGAAGTGTCTGCCACTCCCATGGAGAAAAGTGCTGTCATTGACAAGACGGATGGCTTGACAACACCGCCTATGAGTCCATTCAAACTTGTCCCTTCAGCCCCAGATCCCAATTGGCTGAATGGAGAGGTAGTCTGGAATTTCAATAACTTGACAATAAGTGTTTTCTTTTTGTTTGTGTTAAATTGCTTGCTTATCTGTTCTGCATAGATGGAAAAATGCATTTGTTTGTCATAACATGTAAAGTTGTGAAAGTATTGGTGCAAGAAATCTTTCAATCTTTTACTTAATCTAGCAACAATCCAGTTAGCTTCAGATTGAACAGTGGCAGTTGGTATTGTGTTGCAATGTTAGTCATGTGAAATAACACAGTTGGAGGACTGCGCTTGAAAAAAAGGAAAAATTTAGTCTTTTCAAAGCATGCTGTTTTGTAGAAAGATTTTCTTGATGTCATTAAGAATTTAAAACTCTGTGGAATGTGAATTTTGTATGATCCAGGAACATTGATCAGTTAAATGAAAAATTCCAGAAGCATAGCAGTGCATTCAAACCTAGTTATAATGTAACAGGATATAACAAAATAATGGATATAATGAAGTAAATGAAATTCCCCTTGAAAGCGCCATTGAGAACCATGCATTTAAACCTTGTTGTAACGAAGTAAAATTGACCAGTAAATGGATATAATGAACTAAATTAGTCTATCAAACAGTAAAAAAAATCTGCCCGTAGTGTGTTAAGTATACCATTTTCTGCGGAGTTTGACGCTCGCTTGGCACGGCTCTTCCAAAACTCCCGCGCCGACCTTACAGCCATGCCACGCGTGGCCGAGAGAGCCCTCCTCCTCACACAGCCAACGGAGATGATTGAGAAAGCGTTCAGCGGGTCACGTGTCCGAGAAGCGGTGCCGCAGTGCAAAGCGATTTTCCTCTCACTTATAAGAACACACGATGGGGCAGCTTCAGAAGACTTACTTTTATTCACAAATCAGAGGACATCCGTCATTAACTGAAATAATCGGTGATGCGCGTTTGCATACGTTTGCCTTGCAGCAAGTCAGTCAATTTCGCATGTAGTTTGCAAAGCATAGTAGCGCGCGGCTAAGTCCAGCACCAACACTCTCGAAAGACGGCGGCAACAACTGCGTCTCCGCTGCTACCCTCTGCACCGAGAAAGGAGGACCCTCCCCGACAGCTTTCTTTTTTTCCCCTCTCTCTCTCTGCGCACGGCCTTGAAAAGAGAAGTGTCTCTACGTGCAGAGACGGAAAAGGGAGAAGCGTGGCACAGGCGTGTCGCAGATTGGCATTTGAGAGAGAGCAAACAATCCACCACAGTCTTTTCTTTCCTTTTCTTTTTTTTTCCTTCTTCGCAGGCAGGGATGAGAGGTGCCACCGCGTGATTGGGCACGGCGCTGAGAGCATTTTCCGAGCGCCGTACGTTCGAATTAACCGTCGCAAGTGCTTGCGCGTTCGAATTACAGGGCGTTTTCGCCTATTGGAATACACATAGCTTTGACGGGACCACAGCTGGAGTTCAAATTAACCGGAAGTTCGAATTAAGGGTGTTTAAATAATGAGATTCGACTGTGTTTATTTTATGTCGCACGTGTGGTCGCCTAGCGGTACATCTAGCCGCAAGGCGGCTTCCTTTTTAGCAAGCTTTAGGTGTGCGCCCATCTGAGCATATATTTTATTTTCATAAACTGTTATAATCGATATAACGAAATAATTAGGCTTGTGCAAATATTCGAATGCTTCGAACGAATAGGTGAGTATTCGAATTTGCTTCGATTCGAATTTAACTTATCGAATATTTTTAAAGTATTCGCAATGAGTTTACTCGCGTCTATTGTGGACCGAATAAAGTTGTTTCACTCATTCGCAATGAACAAATAAATGTTCATTAGTCCGCCTGTAAAGGTGGTTTCACTACAATGTAGTAATGCAAGCCGTGAAAGCACCTACTCAGGAGAAATTTGCTTTGCCACGAAGCCCTCCTTCAGATTTAAAGGGGCCCTGCAACACTTGCTGAGCATGGTCAGAAAACGCTGCCGATCGGTAGTAGAGGCTGCCGATAACACGCGAGGCAAGTTTTGTTGCGCAGCACGCGGCCTGAAATTCACAATAAATTTTCAAAGCTAAAAATTGCTCTCTTCCCTCAGCAAATGACACTACAAGCTCAAAAATCACTTGTCGCAGCCAAGAAAGAAAATACGGCTCTGGTCACAGTCATTGGCTGATTTGAGCATGGCGCGCTCGTCGTTATTGGACCGCCGCGTGAAGCTGCCGCTTGTCCACAAGTACGTGCACGATCGCACTGAAAGGCCTCGTATTCGAAGAAAAAAGAGAGAAAAGGTGCTCAAAGTCGCTAGGCGCTCATGACGTTTTTTTCTATTCTCGTGCCATCCTTCCCTACTTAGCTTCCAGATCTTTTGACGGGTTGAGAATGGAGAATGCAATTGCAGCATGCGACAAATTTTTGCAACTCCGCTTGTACTGGACCGATTCTAGAAATTTTGCGGCGGTAAACTTGTGAGGCGACAAGCATGTTTACTGGCTCCATGGATACTTGAAAAAGTGTTGCAGGGCCCCTTTAAAGGAACATGTTACCCTCAAAACAATCCATTTTATTAAGCTTGTTATGATGGTTTATAGGATTTAAGTATAATAAATTTTAAAACTTTATGTATCGTACAGGTTATCACTCCGATCCTACCGAAACTAATAATAAAGGTTGTTTCGACTTCCTTTCAACGAAAAAAAAAAGGCATTTGCTTAGAGTCCCTATTTCAATTCAAAAGAAATATCGTGCAGGTTAGTTAGGTTATGATAAATATTCTCTTTTTTTTATATGTCATACATACTATTCGAATTCCATTCGAAATTATTCGACCAAATTCACTATTCGCTTCAAATTTGCTTCGACCCTGAAATTCACTATTCGCACAAGCCTAGAAATAATGGGTTTAATGAAATATTTGTGGCTCCCCTTCAACTTCGTTATAACGGAGTTTGAGTGTATTTCTTCGATAACAGGTGCTTCACACGAAGTATTTGCTTTTCTATATGCGTGAAGAAAAAAATAGAGGTGCCTTGTTGCACATAAATTGCATGTTCATTGTCTCACATAAGTGTTTCGTTCCTGTGGACGTGCCTGCTTTAATGCTTTCTTAAAAGGTTTCCATTATCAAGAGGAGACACATATCTTGGTCCGTCTTTTTTTTTTCCTCTGATGTTGGTGTTCCCCTCTTACATTGAGTCATCAATGTTCTTTTGGTGGGTTTGTTTTTTGTTTAACTTGCTATGTTTCTTTGCCTGTCGTTATTGTATCACTATGAATCCATAGGCCGAGTTTTTCTTTCTCGCAGGGCTCAAATTTCTCGCTGAGCTCCCTGCTGAACACACTGGACTCGCCACTCAAAGTGACCCCCCCAGTAGGGTCACAGTCAGTGGTGCCTGAGCCCCCTGTCCTAGCCTTGGAGAACTCCAGCCTGGACTCCATTTCAAGGCTGGCACCTGACGTGAGTGGCCCGTAGCTGTGGTCCCTGGGTTATCAAAAAAGTTTTTGGGGAAGTGCGGGACGCACTGAGGGGCCTGGGTAAACTGGGTGTGGCAATGTCAAGGTATGCGATAGTCAGGAGCATAGTTTGAAATTTTCGTTGGTGGGTTGGGGGCTCGGGGTATTAAATATTCTTTATGCATGTTCATGCATGTGCTTGTGTGTGAGCATGTATATTACGAGGTCTTGGTTTGGATGACACATGCAATATGCCGTATTTACGCGCGTAATGAACCCACCTTTTTTTTTTTTTTTTCAAGAAAGTTGACGCCAATTTAGGGGAAGGATTCATTACACAAGAGTCTTAACAGCGAAAACTTCGGGTGACGACTTTAGTTGTTTAGACCCGTGAACTGCGCGACAAATTTTTTTTGTAGCCCAAAGCTCTTTTTGTTTCGTCCCGTAATGAAAGTGCATGAATCGACGCCGAAGTGTCGTCCAGCCGCTCGGTTACAATGCTCCAGCGCATGCTGTTAGTAACCAGCCGTGTAGCTAGCGCACCGGCCGAACGCGCCCTGCACAGCAGGTGTCCCAACTAAGTTCACAACGACAAACCCAACAACGGAAACGCAGCGTCGGATGGCGGCGCACAGACGTTGCACTCAAACCTCAATATAACGAATCCGGATATAACGAAATATCGGTTATAATGAAGTAAATGAAAAAACGTCTCGCAATATATTTAGTGTTAGAATAAATCTTTATAACGAATTGTCAGATATAACGAACTTATTTTCATGTAAGATGCAAGTTTGTTATAATGAGGTTTGAGTGTATTAGACGTTGCGGGTGCACAATGTGCCATCGGCGTGGTGGGTGTGGTTGCGTTTTGCATAGGTCCAAGATGGCGAGCATGCAGTGTGTTCCATTACGAAGCGCGAGCGCCATTTTGGACACCACGCGCTCTGTTTTTGTGCCGCTGTGTTTGCGTCGCGCTATCAGCCAAGAGGTTTCTCCTGCATTTGACAGACGGCGCTTTGCCGTACAAGGTGCGACTTACAAATTTTAATTGACATCGTCCGCACTCGCGCTGCTCGCAACTGTTTAGCAAGATTGCATAACTATTTCTGGCTCTCATTTTGTTGTTATTTTGTCATTGTAGTGGCTTGATTTAACATTGTTTCGATCATTAACAGCACCGGCTATCATACCAAAACGAAATTTTAAAAAGTTTTTTTTTTTCCTTTTTTCAAGAAGCAAGCTGGGGGTGGGTTCATTATGCGAGTGTTTTTGTGCAAGTAAATAAAGTATACACATACAAAATTGTAAAATTTGAGAAGGGCCTTGAACTCCCCAATGTCTCCCCCCTTCCCCTGGCTAAGCCAGTGGCAAAAGTTAGTGGGAAATAATTGGAAGAGACACCACCACCACTGGGATCTGAAGAGACACCATAGCCAGTAAGAAGAACGTTGTGTGGGTTGTTGGGAAATGATTATATGGTAGCTGAACTTGGAGACAGATTTCCTTTCACCGTCACACGATAAATGGAGATTGGGAGTAATGATTGTGCAGCTCGTTGCACAGCTCACTGTTGTCAATATGCTCATTGTAATTGTCTCTCCATCCCTGTGGCTTCACCAACATCACTTGAGGAATATGTCGTTCGCGTAGTAGTGTACCGTATTTACTCGCATAATCCTCGTACTTTTTTTTGGCAGGAAACCGATGCAAAGTTGGGGGGGTGCGAGAATTACGCGGGGAAAACTTTCCACGAAAACGTACAGAGCGAAAAAGAAAACGAAGGGGCCGCAAATCGGGATTCTCACACCAGCGACTAACAGCAAGCTTTGAGAAGTATTAATTAAAACTTATCTCAACAACAAAAGCACAGGTTCAACTCAAGGCAAGATTTATTTGAGACACAAAAAGTGCAAGCAAATAGTCGAAGATTAGAATACCATACGCAAAGCTTATGGGCGTTGCGGTAGCGTTTGTCACTCAACAGGAGCCCTCAAAAGCGTAGGATGTCAGTATTGTCAGTAAGCGTAGGATGTCAGTAAGCGTAGGGCTGATGGATATTTAACAGAATAGTCTGCAGTTTCCTTCTGAAGAAATAAAGTTTACCATCAATCCCAGTTTTAGGCACACGGCAGGCCCAACACGTCTTGGTGGCTTTCAGCTGCCGTCACGAGTAGCGAACATAAAACTCGTAGACTCCAAAGGACCTACCGGCGGCTCTGTTGCCATTGTTTAGTGTATGATCTATCACTTTCAACTTAAAAGCAGCCATGTAGCTTCAGTATCGCCCCATAACTTGACAAGATTACCGACACTACATACAAAACACGCTGCAATGCGCACTTGCCACTTTGGCTTGGCCTGGATTAGATTGAATCTGTGACCAATAATAGTACGTTTGATGCTTAAGAGATGGCGCCAGATGACGCGCGCTATCATCGTCAGTGGTTGGAATGAGCAGACGACATTATTGCGGCAGTTTTCGGAGTGCGATAATTACTCGAGAAAAAAAAAAGAAATCGTATTTTTGTTGGGTGATGTGGGGGGTGCGAGAATTATGCGAGTGCGAGGATTACACGAGTAAATCCATATATTCAATTTGGTCAACGTAAGATTATGTTCCTGAAAGGGCCCCAAACGACTTTTGATTTTTTTTAACGTTTCAAGTAAACGCAGGCATTGAGTTCAAAATGCTATGACAATCAACACTGCCAGACGTGGAAGTGTCACACGTTGCTGGCGTAGCACAACAGGGAAAAGAAAAAGGAAGAACAACAAACAAACAAAATGAAAAACAATCTGTCCCTTTCGGTATCCCTAGTGTTGGCCATAATTCCACCAGTAGAATCTGGTTATGTCAGCAGCAGAAAGAACCTGTCTGCCTGCAGTTACACATGCTTCCTGCTTATCCTCTTGTACAGCCAGGAGGAATACTTGGCCAGGAGGAAAAACGAGCCTGTGAGCATAGTGTAGTCAAGAAAAGAGCAAAATGAGCATGGGCTTCCTTCTGAACATCAAGGATGTGCAACTCGCTATTGCGACACCATTTTGAAAAATTATCGTGGCCATCTGTTCGTTGTAGAGTCACACACAACTACAACACCATTACTAAACTTGTTAAGGCCCTTTAAGGTTGAGCTTAGGAGCTTTTAAAGCTTCATAATTGAAAGCGGCGGGCCGTAAAACTTAGCTGGCATGGCTTTCCATTTATTATCTAGGTTGACACCCAGCTGCAGTGCCTCATGAACGAGAACAGCGTGGACTACGTCGCAAAGTTTGCTGACCTCGCTGCACAGATTGCCTCATCCAATCCGGAGGGCAAAGCCACGTAGCGACTCGGGGGCGTCGTTCTTTCTACTCACTCATCTGTACATAGCTGTGTACCATAGAACTGTTGGAAGCCGTAATTTATTGCACTTTTGTAGTGTTTACTTTTCTCTGGATGTAAATAGGACCTGTGCTGTGTGTACTGTGGAACGCAATACCACGATGTGGCGCAGACACTTTAATGTGTGTCACAGGAAGCCCGGAAGGTATTGTTATTCTGTTTTTCTGCCCTTTTGATTTTTGCCGTTGCAAGTGCGCAAAGTGTGCACAGTTTGAGGGCAAAAGCTTGGCCGTGCAAGGCACGAGCTGTTGTGTGTGTTGGAACCGTCGCTCTCACATGTACTCTCAATGGTCACTGAACACTGATGTTTGCTGTTGAGCTTGCCAAGACATCTGGGTTTATCAGACATCGCAGCCGGTTAAATGAAGATTTTGCTGTGTGACCGAATGAGGACACATAATGACACTCTTGCGAGTGCAGCTCTTTCGGGCGCTCGCCAAGCAAGGTACGAGCCAGTTACACACCTTCTTTAGTTAATTTTTGTGTCACAACTAATGGCAGGAATAAGACAGATGAACATTGCTTCAACAAAGCTGCACCAAAACACAAATGCCTGTCATATCTAGTATTTGTTATGAGCATATACACATTGAATGCTGATTTTGGCAACAGTTAGTATTTACTGTATTTACTCTGTTGTGCTGCTTACACCATATATATATAAACTTGTTATGTTCGTGTTAACATTGAAATTTGACCAACTGTAGAAAACACTGAAATGGCCTGTGACATAACACAAGTGCTGATGCTAAAGTGGCAAAGGCGGCTGTGAGAGTGGCTCTACAAGCACTTGCCTCAACTCGCCCAGTTGTTTGAATGTGAGGCTACTGGCAATGTTCAAACAGTGTGGCAAAGCATGCCTTCGGGCTCTTGCATGTTGTCTGTTTCATCAGCACATTGCTGTTTCTAATCTCGATTATTGAGGCATACCAATTGCGGTGCTCTGGTTCATCTAGCTCGTACAAATAGATCTCGATAGATTGAAAACCAGCGTTCGGTGACCTTTGATATTGGACGTGTGACGTAAGTAGTATTGTAACGTAGATAGAGGTGGTTAACTGCTGTTGCAGTTGTTGATTTTTTTGAAAAGGTTATCCTTCAGGCCAAGTACGAAAACCTCTTCTGCAGCTCTCTCAATAAGCAAAGTAAGCAGGCCACTGTAAAAAATGTTCTGCATTTGTGTTTCATTTTTATATTTCACTTTGTTGCATTTACTCGAAACTGTCTCTTGAGATGACACATAGGCAAGTCGTTGTGATTGGGAGTTGCTGCTATGCACCTGTCAGTTTGGGCAAGAAATCTTGCACAGTGTTGGCTGCTGGTGCTGAGTGCTTCAGACAAAAGCCTCGAAAAGACCCTCATCAGACATCTTTGCAAATTTTATTTGTACTGTGGAAGTCTAAGGTGCATTTACTGCTTATTTTTGCAGTTCAGTTCATTAATATATGATGTAGAAAAAAGTTAAAATGTGATAGGATGTAGAAAAATTTTAAATGTCATGTGGCCAGTCACAGCCAACAAAGGCTCTTTGCAGCTCTGTCTTTACTAGCACATGTCAGCAACCTTCATTTCTTGCCTTTTAAGGCTGCTCGTTCTATCACTTCAAGTTCCAATTCTGAAAACTTCTTCAGATGAAAGAGGTATTGTGATGATTTTCCAATGGCTCGCAGAATCATTTTTGTATTTATGTGAAAAACACATGCTATTCATGCTTCCTGTTCAACGTACGGTAGTGTGTAACGTTGGCCTATGCAGCGGAACAAATTAAACCACTCAGTTCATTTTTGTTTCCATTTAAACAATGATAGCAAAAGCCTTAGAAGTTTATGCTAACTTGCGGGTGTTTCACACAAGAAAGTGCCGTATTTGTGGACTGTAACCTTCTCGTGCAGCGTACTTGAACAATATGAAACAAGGAAAGTGTACTACAATTGTATCAAAGCTTTTTGCCATGTTGAAGAAGTCAGATTTTGTATCTGTATTGTTTCACCGTAATAGTGACAAGAGATCTATGAAAAAAAAAAAAAGGCTGTACTACAGCTTTGCCTAAAAGCATAGCCTCTGATTACAGGTTTCAGCACGCAGTAGCTTTTGCCAGCCGCACAGTTGTCCATTAAATTAGAAGGACCATGCATTAACAGAGCAGAACTCCACATTTTCACTGCAGCTCACATCGCACATACTTTTCTTCCTGGAGATACAAAATTCTGATGCAAACTCTATGACTCGGAAGAATTCACATGGCAATTGTGGCAAAAGTGCATGAAACAGTTCACTGAGTGTACCAAGCTGCCATAATGCAGCGATTCTAATTAAGTTTCATTTTTAGTCGTGCCTCGCCAATGACCAAGTGCCTTGTTGAAGCGATTGGTCAGCCCAGGGTCCGTACAGGTTTCAAAGGAGAAAATTCAAGGATATTCAAGGACTTTCAAGGCCCTATAGGAACATTTTCAAGGCCCTCTTCAATGGGCAAAATTTTTTGTCAATCTCGAAAATCTTGAAACGGTGCACTCAGGTCTTACATTTATTGCACAAAAAATATACACAGGAATACCAGGAAATGATTCACCGCATTACGTGAGCAATGAAGCAGTACATTGGTACAGATTTCTTTTGTTTATGTCAATAGGAAGATTTTGTAGAAGGGTTTCTTGAAGGGCTAGTTGGTACATGATACTGAGGGGAACAGCCCAAAAAAATGGTACGGAGAAAGATTGGACATACGACACAAGCACTGACGAACAACTGTGTGTAATATTTATTACACCTGGAAATATCTAGCTGAAAACAAGAATAACCATCACGTGCACATAAAAGTGAAAGGCAAAGAAGGATCTGCCACGAGTCGAAAAGTACAAGTTAACTACTCAAAAACATTCTCTTTTTTCAGGAGGGTGAGTGAAGGCTCACTGACGCAAATGTTCCCTTTCGTCTTGATATGAAGAGCCTCGTTAATTTTGCGCTCTGTCTTGTTATGATAACTCGAGAGTATCTTGTATTCATGAAAGAGCGGGACGCAGCCACACAAAGAGCAATGGGCTGCCAAGGTGCTAGCATGTTTTGTTTTTTCTTGAACGACATCAAGATGGGGCTCTGTTTGACAAAATTGGTTCGAAATGTTTGTCTGGAAACTACTGATGATAGCCGGGCCGAATGAATATACGAGTGCTTCAGGAAATCTATTCACTTTGTTAATAGTATAACTCACTTGACAGTGTACATTTGTTGCTCTGAGGAAAATTGGATAAAGCTGGTTGATTCCATAAAGGTTAAGCAGCAGATCTGTAGTGATAGTATAGGTAGACAGCATGTGCATCTCAAAAGAATTTTAATCAGGCTTGTGCAAATATTAAAATTGTTCAAATATTTGAATGATTATTAGGGCATACAAACTCACTTCAATTCAAATTTAAATTATTGAAAATTTCAAAGTGTTCAAAATGAAAGAGTAGTTGTTAATAGTCTGAATAGAACCTCCCTGTAAAGGTCGTTTCACCACAGTGGAGGGGTGCTATGCCGTTAAAACACCTGTCCAGAAAAAATCATTGTCATGAAACCCCACTTGAAAGTTAAGTGAACATATGAGTCATCATTTTGTTTAGTGTGAAAGCTCGTTATAACGGCTTATATGCTCTGAGTATAGCAGATTTCAAAATGTAACATATTTTACAGGTTATCACTTACATTCTTTTGAAAGTCAAATACTGCTACTAATAAAAGTTGTTTCCGCTTTCTTTGCAAAAAAAAAAAAAATGCACAGCCTTTGTGTAAATTTCTGAAAAATCATTGTGCAGGTGAGTTAGATTATGACAAATATGCCCATTTTTCTTATTATGTGGTGTATGCTATTCGATTTGATACCATAATTGTTATTCGCTTCGAACCTAAAAGTCCACTGTTTGCACAAGCCTAGTTTTAATAGTTGGCATGTGGCTGCAACTGTACCCTGCCACTGTGTTGTGCTGCATATTTTCTTTTCAGCTTTGAACTTTCATTTAATGCAGGAAAGGGAAGATTAAAAAGAAAAAAAAAAGACTTATTGAAGGCATCAAAACTGCTTGACTATGAAGTTCTGTATAAGTGCTCCTTGATTCACTGCAGAACTGTGGCAGCAACTTTTATTATAAATTCAGTGTGTGAACTCATTTCTTTAGGAAACTTATACACTTCCCCATTCGCACGGCAGAGCTGCTGACATTTCCCATGATCGGATTTTATTGCGGACATAGGTGTTCATTGCTCGGTTAACGAAAGGTAACAGAGCTCAGTGTTGCTACACGATAATGCTTTCAGTGATTTGCGATGCTTGGCCCATTCATGTAACAGCGCTTTGATATATCTCACAGCTAGTCTTCCATTGAGCAAGCTCACTGAATTCTATTACGCAGCCTCTGTGCCTTTTTTTCTTTTTCTTTCTTTCCTCAGTTATAGTAGTACATTGTTAGCATATTTATTGCCGTGAAAATTACCATATTCTGTTTACATATGCATGTTGGAAACGGATATGTAGAAACACCCACACATAGGTAATACATGTACACATGCAGGTGAACAACACGCAGGTAAACATTAACAGGCATCCACACGCAAGCAGTGAATTCTCTTATGAGCACAGTCATCTGATAAGGTCGTTAGTCGTGAAACAGCCGGAAGGAACGATTCCATCGTATTGTAGACACCGACATGTCATGAATGTGGCTTTGTAAGCAACAATGTCACTTAACACATTAAGTGGTGGAAAGGAGTTCTGTAGTATTTGTTCGGCAACTGGCAGTTATGGAGTTGCATTGGCCAGAAGGCCATTTTGGAGTCATGCGGTACTGTAGCATACTTTTGACAACCTAACATTACTTTTTTTTTGTGAAACTGCATACGAGACAGGAAGCGACAGAAATGCTGGTTAATTAGCACAGTGGACTTTCCTTCTTTTTTTGTTTTTAGCTGTACCTTTCTGGTTCCTAGAATGTGCGCTGTATAAAACATTTTTATAACCTGTGAAAAATTGCGACCTCTTGTGCAGCACTGCATGAAAGTTACACCGCTAAGTTTTTTTTTTTAGTGAATAGATGACCATCTTAAAGGAGTCTATCATTACAAATTAAATTTTTTTTTAACCTCGCATGAATCCCATATGGAATTGTCTTTAGCAGCATTTTTCATGGCGAGCTGGATCAGGATGCAAGACTGAGTGAGCCATCGCAGTTTCTTGAAACTGAAAGATTTTCTGTAAAATATTCATAGAATTCATGCGCGTGCTTTGCCTTTAGCACCAGGGCAATAAAAAGCTTTTTGAAACAAAAAAATCCTGAGTGAGTTAGTGTCCAATGGCTGTTTTTATACTTTCAAGTTTGTGAAGGTAAGATTACCGTTTATTGTGCTTATCCAACACTTCCTATTCAATCTTGTCGAGAGAGTTTTCCTCAACTTTTTTTATCCAGCTTGCCTTGTGCTTTGCTCTGTGTGGTCCGTCGCCATTATCATTGTCCTTTTATGTTACTTCTGTTATGGTGTAATGATCTGTCATTTTTTTGAAGTGCTTCCTAAAGGGACACTAAAGTCAAATAACAATTTAATTCCGAGTGAAAGCTCAATGTATGACAATGTCTAAAACGACAATATTACCTACAGCAGTGCCCTACTTAACGAGAAATTGAAGTAAATGCACGAGAACACATGCTCCACAACCAGTACATTTGCGAATAATCCCGACGACGTCATACTTACTGCCTACAATTAATCACTAGTAATTAAACTAGCTCCACTAAATAAAGATCTTTCGGTGCATCAAGAAACATAATAAAATGCTGCCTGTTTGTTTCTGTTTAATTCATGAAAAAAAAAAAAAAAACGCTATGGGGAATGGCGAGAGTTGTTGAAAAGTTCAGTTTTCACCTGGTTGAACTGGACAAGTCATGCCATCTAGCGGGGCACACTGGCCATCTCGGAGGCCATGGCAGGAAATTGTTCAATGGTCGTTGCTGCTGCTGCGGCTCCTGCTACTTTCGTTCTGCTGCTACTAGTGTCGGTGGTGGCGCAATAAAGGCAGGTACTGTTGTGCATGGCAACAGTGACACGAATGGTTCCACTTGAGGCGGGTAATTCGAAGTGTGTTAACGCGTTGCGGACCACTAAAATGTTATTTTATTCCAAAATAAGCACTTCTTTGGCACAAAAGTAGCACTACGAGATTTGGGGACCGCTATTTCAGCAATCAATGTCGATTAATATTTGCCTCTACTGTCCCTGTAACGCAAGACATGCTAGAACTCTTGTGTCACAGCTTGGTTGAGTTTATCTTTTGGTATTGATTGACTGTTGGCCACATTTGCTACGTTACACTACTTATGCCCGTCACATGTTTTTTTTGTTGCTTACTGTGTCCTGTTATAGCATGTTTATTCTCATTCTGGTGCCTTCTTTTTCTATGTCACACTGTTTCTACTTCCATGATTTGTTATTCAGTTTTAATCTTAGCCCAATTCTTGATTCACTCTCTTGAGAAGTTTCCCATTCCTTCCATAGCAACCAGCTACTGTTGTACTTTTGGCAGCAGTTGTGAACTAGTTTTCTTTTTTTTTTCTCTTGTCTTTGATGTTATATAATAATAATAATAATAATAATAATAATAATAATAATAATAATAATAATAACAGTGTCCCTCTGGCATAATGCTTTATATGAGCTTCAAAATACAATCTGCCCGCTTGCCTGTTTCAATATGCTTTGTAGTGAAGGTCACGTGAAGAAACAGCACCATCTTCACTCAATGCCTGTACTGGAGGTACATGGCCAGATACTAAGACATGTAGCAGCATCCGAGTTATTGATTAAAGTAACTGATTCACTGAAGTGTTCAGGTATACCAAAAAAAAGGCTTTTATATTTCTAAATTTTGTGACATCTCAACCGCAATAAGTGCCATGGGGCACAAATTAAGGTCTGCAGTGCCATTTATATTTGCAGAGGTGCCCATAAAACTTTACCCACATGATTGCCTTCGCAGGAGAAAGTTAGTTGCCTTTTTTTTTCTCAATGTCCTACTAATAGAATCCATTTAAAAAAGAAGAGTAGCTTGTATCAGCAGTCTTCAAATGTGCCTAACACTTTTCCGGCAGAGGTCAAAAGGACTCCTGCGTATCACTAGCAGGCTTTTCTTGTGCTGCCTGGGCTGCTAAGATTAGGTGCTTGATGCCAAGCATCCACTGGCTGACCTGCGAAGAAACGTTGGCAATCAGATATGTAAGGGTGAAATATGATTGCGAACATTAGAAAGCTCCTTGTTAAAATTTACAGCACTCAAATGAATGGGATGTGGCAAAAGAAATGCAAGACAACATCCTGTTTGAGTGCTGCAAACTTTAACAAACATGTATTGCCAACTAGACCCAACTACCAGTATTGCAGCAGCTAAAAATGCTTACCTCGCTTACGTAGTCCACCATAAGGGAAATGTGAAACGCATTTGCCTTCTCGTGATTTCCATTCGAAAGCTCTGCAGAAAGGAAAACAAAATTTTGAACTGAGCTCTTCTGTTTGAAGTTTTCAATCTTTGTATTTATTGATCTCGACATTATTAAGTTCATGAAAAGGAGGCAAGTGACTTTTTTGTTTATTTTTATTTCTTATACAATTACATCACACTTACATTCTACAAATAACGCCACCTATACTTTTCTTGGTTTTCTTGTCTGTTCTCTCTGATATTACGTCTTGCAAAGAAAAATGAGCCCTTGAAATTCCCTTTCTTTTGCAAGAAAAGTTGAAAATTACAGCCAAAACATAGCAGACTGTTTTGAACGAATGAATTAACTTATGAATAGGCAACTGCATACTCACCCAGTGCTAATTCGTGCATTCTCTGCTGCACTGGTAGGCTGAGCTTTCCCTGTTCCCAAACACTTCTGAGTACATCTAGTCGTTTCTTTACGTCATCTTGCTTTCTCTTCTGAAATACGAAAGTCCTATTTGCAGTCTAGCCACACTTTAAGCTACATTACCTCATGCCAAATATTGCACTACTAGATATTGCTGCTGACACGTGCTGCTAAATGCATGCGATAAAACTCTCTAATGTATTGAGCAAAATATTTTATGGGGGCTAATAGTGCTATATTGGATCGGGCAAAATATTATCCATGCCATACAATAAGACTTCATTGTGCATTAACTTTAGTCACCTGTACATGTAACTATTTGATTAGGATCTCCAATATTGTTTGCTATGCAGGGCACTTTGAAGGTAATGCATTTTAATACACTCACACTTCATTGTAACAAGTTGTATCTTACATGGAAATAACTTTGTAATATTCAAAAATTTATTATAAAAATGTACTTCTAACACTGCATTTATTGCAAGACTAGTCCTAATTTAGTTTGTTATAATGCTGGTGGGCATTGTTTCAATGTTAGACAAAGTGCAGAAAACGTCAGGCATGAGCGGAACGTGCAGCACAGTCACAGCGAAGGCTGGCCTTTCAGAGCCTTTTCTAAACTCTTTTTGGGTACTCACTATGCCATTAATGATCATACTTTTGGGTAGTAGGTCGGGATTTGCTATGCTATCATTCGACATTCTTTCCGGAGAAGCGTGTTATCCGCAAAACACTTGCAAAACATTTTGTGCCGATTGTTCATGCAGTGGCTGACGAGGACGAAGAATTATGCCAGAAGTGGGTATATACCACATTTAATAAGTCATCAAGAACAAGCTTTTGTAATGGTTTGGAGCATTACGACAGACTCGTTATTCTATTTGCATTGGGTGACGCCTGGTTGTTACTTTGCAGTTCTAAAATTCTTTATTACACACATTAACGCGATTCCTTTTCTGACGTCAAGCACTGCCTAAGTCAAGCTTACAAATAAGTCCCAAGCACTGGCGTGGCTCAGTGGTATTATACTGGGCTGGCATGCAGCGGACCCGGGTTCGAACCCCACTGTGTTCGTAATTTTTCGTGCGATAGTGGATACGGACACCAGCGGCGGTGGACAACTAAGGCGCCGCGCGTGACCCAAGTTGTGATCTCATAACAGCTTTCGCTGTAAAAGGGCATTACAGAGAGAACAGAAACTACATGAAAATGTGCGATTAAAAAAAAAAGCTTTTTAATGCTCATAATAGTGTTCACTATACAATCACTTCTAATGATAGCGAGTCACCGGGGTCATATGTAATTGCATACTAATAGGTTATTTTTATTAAAGTAGCACTTTTGATTATATGACATATCGCAATCTGCTGTCAATGTGTATAAAACTTAAACTGTAAAAAAAAAGGCCAAAATTCTGTGATCCTCCTCCCATACAGCACAAAAAATAAGTACAGTTGAAATGTGCTAAAATTTGTTGAAAATCCTTATTTTTCCTCACTATCCCAGCCATAAGACTCACCTGTTATGGCGGTCTAGTGGTTACGGCGCGGCGCTCTACGAATTACCCAATAATCGTGGCATTTTTCAAGTTCCGGTTGTGGTGGCTGCATTTTGATTAAAGTTGAAATGCTCGAAGCTCATATGCTTATATTTAGGTGCACATTTAAAAACCCCCAGGTGGCATTAATTTCTGAAGCTCTCCACAGTGTCTCATAATCGTGTCATAGTTATGAAACATAAAACCTTAAAAATATTTGTTATTATGCATTAGCTGCAAGGCAGAGAAGCCAATCCACACTGACCTCCATGTTCGGTGCACACTGCGCGACGGCTTTGTCGAGATTGCTCAACGTCTCCTCCTTGAGGCTTTCTGGGGTACAGGCAGGGCTTGCTGTGGGAGTGTCGTTCACCCCTACCGTCTCTTTTTGGTCACCTTTACTACAACTGGCCTCTGCCGGGGGGTTATTAGAGTGGGCTGCTTTTAAAGGAGAAGGGACAGGTGGTGCTGCCGGTCCTGATGATCAAGAGAGAAGAAAGCATGCAAGATCACTGTAGATGACTGTTGTACTTCTCATATGCAAAGTTTATGCTCTAAGATAATTGCGATCTCATTATTAAGGTATAAACAAACATGCCGTGTGAGACGGATAAGTCTCAAGGGCAGTGCTATTACGTTTGCTCTAGAAGAAAAGCAAGCATTTACACCGTAAGAGAGTAAGCTTCAGCTCTAAACAAATGCCCGATGCATTGTTTATTTCTATGACCTCAATATCAACAAGTGTGTGACATCTTCATTGTCTTTTTAACAATTGCTATCACCACCAAAAAAATGTAACCTAGCACCAGAAAATGGCATTTTTGTTACTTAAATATATAAAGATAGCTCTTGCTCGGAAACCGAATTTGGTCTGTGCCGGTGGCCAGTTGTAGTTTCGTCCACTGAACGTTCTTCCCATTTATATCATAACTACAACATTGTTAAACAGTGCAATTAACATCCCATAAACCTTCCTTGGCTTAAATGTCTGATTGCTTTTATAAAGGTTGCATATTAAATAACACTATGAATATGCAGAGAAATTGTTTGCATCGCAGCTTCATTTTTACTTTCTCTAATAGAGTAGCACTGAAAGCCACCTCCTCGAAAATGAACAGCAGTTTTGCGCCAGGACAGCATGCACATAAGAACGGTGATGGAACTGACTTCGCTTTTCAGAGCGCCCCGCCGCGGTGGTCTAGTGGCTAAGGTACTCGGCTGCTGACCCGCAGGTCGCGAGTTCAAATTCCGGCTGCGGCGGGTGCATTTCCGATAGAGGCGGAAATGTTGTAGGCCCGTGTGCTCAGATTTGGGTGCACGTTAAAGAACCCCAGGTGGTCGAAATTTCCGGAGCCCTGATTGATTGATTGATATGTGGGGTTTAACGTCCCAAAACCACTATATGATTATGAGAGACGCCGTAGTGGAGGGCTCCGGAAATTCAGACCACCTGGGGTTCTTTAGCATGCACCCAAATCTGAGCACACGGGCCTACAACATTTCCGCCTCCATCGGAAATGCAGCCGCCGCAGCCGGGATTCGAACCCGCGCCCTGCGGGTCAGCAGCCGAGTACCTTAGCCACTAGACCATTGCAGCGGGGCATTTTCGGAGCCCTCCACTACGGCGTCTCTCATAATCATATGGTGGTTTTGGGACGTTAAACCCCACATATCAATCAATCACTTTTCAGAGCAGAAAAAAAAAATATTGCTTAGGAGCAGCCATAAGCGTGTTTGTAGCAAAAAAAAAAGCGCTAATTTGGGGCAGGCGTTGGTGTTTAAGGAGCAGAGGGCAAAATATGTTGTACAACTCCTGGACTTCAAGGCATTGGGTGTCTTATAAATATTAACAGTTCATACGAACGAGTATCAATACTTCTTGCAAAAGACGTTAAAGACAGAAAATGAACATTGTATATTGCAAAAAAGAAATAATAGGCTATATACTTAAAATACTAGTACTTGTGGGTGGAATGAGATCAATAAAGATGAGTACCACATCGTTGAAGTAACCGCGGTCAAGATTATAACTACATATAACTGTTGCCAAAGTAATAGTAATTGGTATAAAATTAGAGCAATCTCGATTGATATGTGGGGTTTAACGTCCCAAAACCACCATATGACTATGAGAGACGCCGTGGTGCAGGACTCCGGAAATTTCGACCACCTGTGGTTCTTTAAAGCACACCCAAATCTGAGCACTCGGGCCTACAACATTTTCGCCTCCACCGAAAATTCAGCCGCCATAGCCGGGATTCGATCCCGCGACCTGCGGGTCAGCAGCCGAGTACCTTAGCCACTAGGCCACCGCGGTGGGGATCAAAGAGATCTCGGTGATTTCACATTTGACCATGATAGCCTGCATGTCAAGTTGAATAAAAAAAGAAACAGCTAAATAAATTTTTTTGCATGGGACGCCTGCAATTGCATAAATGAAATCAGATCAGATAGCATACTGGGATGATTGTGTACAGATTGTTTTTTTTTTTTGTTCCTTCAGGGCTTGCCAGTTAGTCCTATTAGTAATATTCCTCGTCTTCATCTTCTCAGTGCCGTTTCAAAGCATGTTCGGTTACTAAAAAAAAATAAAAAAATCGCAGTTTGGAACAGCATGAAGCATCAAAACTTTGGAGCAGTTCGAGCAGTGTCAAGCTCCTTTCTATGCATACCTGCAGGAGGCGGCGCCGAGCCTGTCACAGATGGTGCACTCGGGGGCTTTATTCCATCCTGAGGATAGGGAACCCTCTTGTTCAGGAGGTTCCTCTTGGGCGCGGCGGCAGCGGGTGTGCCTTGGACTTCGGTGTAGGCGAACACCGGAGGATCGTTCCACGCCTTGTCATCATTACCTAATCAGTGACGAGGAAAAAAAAAAAAAAGCTGCATTAGCCCAGCGAGAATGCGCACCACAAGCTTCGAAACACGTAGAACAACATTCGGGCGCGTTGCTGTACGATGCTTGGTACGACTCCTCCGACAACAGCTGGTTTCGCGTCAGCGTGGCACGCCGACCCGCGTAACAGCTCGTCGATTCGGAACAGGAAGCCGTCAACGCGCGAGTATTAGCAGGTGTGAATTCCGCTACTGTTCTAAGAGTTTAAATGCGACGTGGTGCAGTCGACCTAGCGGAAGAAACGAATGAATCACGCGAAAATGCGAAAATGAAACAAGACATCACCTGGCCTGAGCGCCGCCATGTTTGTTGTGACACGTGCTCCACGTATTTTTTAGCCTATCTAACACTTAAAATGAACAAAATACGTTATACGTGGTAACAAAATTTTTCAAATTGTCTTATATTTCATTTATTTCATTAAAATAATCTTGTAGCAGTAACTTTGCTTTTGTAAAAATGACATCATTTAGCTGAATTGCCAACTTTTAACAAGTTTTCATCGGTAATTATTAAAAAAACATTAGTTTTTCAATATATGAGCGCTTTCAGTGGGACTGAATTCACGTTTGACCAGCGAGGACTACTTTCGTAATTGGCCGCAACGCGAGCGACTCCTCGCGAGTCCTTCAGCTCCCCTCGGTAATGATCGGCTTCAAAATTTAGTTATTGCTATGGAAAGAAAGCCCGATTAGTATTCCCACCCATTCGTTCACCCTCCATTACGAATGTGCAGAGCACTTTCAACAAAGCTCGTCTCCCGGTAAGTAAGCGTAGTCTCTGTACGCGCCTCGAATCAATGGGAAACGCGGGTGAGCGCAGCTACGTCGAGTGCCGACCACTATACTCTGACTGCCTGCTCATATGACCGCTTTCACAAGTGTTCGCGATCGCGCTGATAACTCGGCCCTAACTGCACTCGGCGCGGCTTCCATGCGATAAACACTTTCTCGTGAGCTGTTGGTGTATGCTACGCTAGTTTCCAGGCACAACATGCGCTGCACTGAGGGTAGCACGACCGAAACTGAGACATCCGCGTTATGTCCGACAGCCCACATCTCCGCGCGGTTTGACGGTGTACAAGTGCTTTCTCATCAGTCGTTACCGACTGAGTAAGCGGGAAGATAACTAACGCTTGCCCTGCATTCACTTGTGTAGGTGAGCTTTTGTCGATGGGACAGGTGCTCAAGAAAGTGAAAGAAAACGGCGAAGGTAACGAAGATGATCACACCGAAGGCAAGTCCATCTTTTTTTCTTACCATAACGCGCATGTTTAGTGATAATCTAGGTTTCGGAGTGTTCGTTTGCGTTGAAGAAGCGAATTACGCTTGGACAAACTAGCATAAGTCAATGTAAGAACGGTTTTGAACCTGGTTTCGCAAGGTGAACGACTACATCGTAGGTGGATAAGTAGCGGTGCTATCGATGTTGACAGGGTCAAAGTGTCCAGCATAAGTCTGCTGATATGCACACAGGGCATTTCATCGTGTGTTTGAGTTTGCTTCGGAAAGTGGGGCACCTGGTCTGTCGAACTTTCGATGGAGATCACAGTATTGTTTGAGCTTGCGAGGTGCCATGGTTAAAGTAACGAGTGCACCCTCCTATTTCCTCTGGTCTGATTACAAAGCCGACCCCTACACTCTACTTGATGGCCAATTTAACAAGCACAGAAAGGTTACTTACTTTTGACGTGTACAAACCAGTCCCATATCCATTTAAAAGGCAGTAAGAGCGCCTGCCTCAGGTGATTTACTGAACCTTGTAGCTGTTATGAATATTACTTTAACAATTTTTGTAGAATGCTATTATTGCATATAGAAGCTTAGTTTCTTACAGTTTCTGCTTGACATTGATCTTGAAATATTGTAACTGAATATTCAATACAGTTCTTTGTTGAGGCATGTGATATTAGCTTTTTGCTTGTTTTGTCAATCAGTGAACTACCTACCATTTTTTTTTCTGTCGCCACATCATCCTCCAGTGTTTTTACTGATCTCAGCGAATGTGTTGTGAAGTTGTGAAGCATATCAATTGAACATCATAGAACTCGCATCACACTTACTGGCTTCAAAGAAAGTTTGTGCCACGATTTGAATAACATTGAACTGTTTTGGCTCAGTCCTCTTACTGTGAACACTTGCATTTCTGACGAGGCAGTCATGTTCATGCAGCCATGTCTTTTTCTTCTTTAAGGCTTCCGTGTTGTTGAGATATGAGACATCTTGAGTTCTTTTCTCATCATTGTGCATTATGAAGTACTTTTTTAATCTTCGAAAGAAAGGGCAGGAAACAGCTTAAATAATTAAGTGTAGTTAACCACTTATGTGCACCAGCTCCTTGGTTACTTATGACAGGGCTGAAATTCTAAGATTTGAACCATGCAGGGGCTGCTTATTAACACCTATGTGATGAGTATTAGTCTGAAGGCCTCCACTGTTATGTCTGTCATAACCTACCTTGCAGTTAAGGATGCTAATTTCAGTATTAATGTACTCTGTCTTGATCGTCGTTGTTTCATTGCTTTCAGAGCAGAGTGTCAGCTTAAAATTTTACTTTCTGTGTTGTTCAGCTCTCCAAATCGGTATTTGGCTGGTTTAGCATGGCCTTGGAGCGAGCTCTGTAAAACATACTCCCACTGTTCTTATAGGCTTTCCAGATCTTGCTAGATGGCCACCAGAGCTGAGCCTTGCCGTGCTGTCACACTTGAACGCCACAGACCTCTGCTTAGCGGCGTGCGTGTGGACCCACCTTGCACAAGATGAAGTTCTCTGGCACAGGTGATGACACAGTTTGAGTGTTCTCTGTTTAGGAAAAACTGTGTGGCTTTCTGTAGCTTTCTTTACGAACACACATGCTGTGGTGGCTCAGAGGCAGTGGCATTCTGCGGTCAAGCTTGATGTCACAGGCTATTTTCCCAGCCTTTGTGGCTGAACTTCAAAGGCGCCCCATAACACTTTTTGAGCAGGGTTAGGAAACACTGCCAATTGGCAGTTGAGACTCGTGAGAGCGTGCGTGCCAAATATAGTTATCGCTCAGCACACAGTCTGGAATTTATGATAAATTACCAGGGGGGGGGGGGGGGCAGCTAAAAATCGCTTTATTTTCTCTTGGAAAATGATGCTGTATAGTACTCACAAATTATTACGTCATAGGCCCAAGTATCATGCTATTGGTTGATTTGAACATGGCATGCTCTGGAGTTACTGGTGCTGTCGTAGAAGGCCGTGACATGTCCGCACGTTTGAAGGGGAGAAGAAAAAAAAAAGATTAAAAAAATGTGCTCAAAGTCACAAGGCGTGTGTGATGTACCTTGTTCCTAGAGCCATTCCTCCGTGCTTAGCTTACAGTGCTTTTGTCGGGACGTAAGGGAAAGCAATTGGAGCATGCGACAAATCTTTGTAACTTCACTCGTACTGGATGACTATAAAAATTTTTGCAGTGGTAAATTTGTGAGACATTAAGCTCCTTTAGCGAATCTATTCTATGGCTGTTTAGAAAAGTGTTGCAGGGGCCTTTTATATGGATGAGATGAGAAAATAAGTGCTTAAATTCATGTGCTTATTAAGTGCTTATTTACAGGAAATATTCAGCTTGTACATTTTAATTATTTTTTATTTATTTTTGTTTGAATTAAGGAATGTATGGGTCTAATAAACCCTAGAAACAATGGTGTCTAGTGCCAAAGCATCATCATCACATTTTTTTTGTGCAGTGATAGTGTGCACGCTCGAGGGCCTATAAACAACCATGGAAAGCATTGGGATTTATTTAATTTGTCAGGATAATCATTTTTGTGAACTAATTATGGTAATTACTACATATGTATGGTGGTGTCATTATATATTGCTTGATTTGTTCCAGTGCCACATTCCCACTTTTTTTATTCTGAGCACTATTATTACTCCTACCCTTGCTGCTGCTTGATGTCTGCAGATTTAGCTCTCTCATGATCTCATTGCAATATCGGTGATGCCAGGTGGCGAGTTGACAAGCAACTTTAGTCAAACTAAAACATTTTGCACCAGTTACTTTTTCAACTTTCACACTTGTTCACTCCTTCTTTGACATGCAAGAAGTGCATGTTGGAATTTTTGTAATGCTTAAAATATCTGTCATTTCTTCTTCGAAGAACCTATGTGGTCATAATCAGTGTAAAGCCACCTACTCCAACGTCTGTGAGAGAGTCAGTGTGGTTTTGGGGCACTGAACCCCATAAATTGTGAAATGATACCTGCCTGTACATGTGGCATGTTTCAATTCACTTGCTGCTTTTATAGAGGGGACTGATCGCAGCTGTGCATTGTGAAAATGAATTTCTTGTTCTGTGTAACCAACCCTATACTGTGCAATCAACAAACGTAGGCTTCGTAAAAAACACTTTATCAACTGAAACTTATTCAGTGTTTTCCTTATTGTCCTTAAATACGGGCACTGCAATCTATTTCGAACATGCTTAGAAAATATCAACAGTGCTTAGACAATGTTGGCATGCACATGCAGGCCTTAGGTATATTTCGCCTCGGTGTACAGCAGGGAGTCCGCAACCTTGCTTGAAAAAAAGTCTTGCTCTCCCTCCTGCTGTGTTTCAACATACTCCCCCCCTCACTGTTTTGTAAACCCTCATGATAATACACTGATACCATTTATTGACAATTCATGACAATGTGTCACCTTTGAGCAAGGCTTGAACACGTACGCATCCCTCTCTACAGCTTCAGAAAATGTGTAAGTAGGGATCACACAAGTCATTTGGTCCTGTCAATGTTCCTTTGTCACTCTGTAGTGTCTTTGTTGAATGCCATACTTGAACTGTTGCAGTATGAGGAATAGCTATGTGGTCTTAAAAATAGCACATTGCACTGTGTTCGGGCACCCAAAAAGTTGCACACTTTAATTGCATTTGGTTGTGTGTGCTCTTGTGAATTAATGGTTTGTGTTTCCCTATCTTCATGTGAAGAAAACTGAGAACTCCCTATTGCGTTACAGAAGGAGGGGTAGTAACCATCACAATGTTTTAACTGTCATTATTATGTCCTTTACAAAAATATTTTGCTGGTATGAACTCGCTGAAATATGTCACACTTCTGCCACTGGGTGCTTAGTCCCGAGAAAAAGTGTTGTGAGGCCTCTGCGTATTGTGAAAATCCGTTCGACCTTATACATAAGACTTGTGTCGTGGTTTGATTTGCAGCATGCCTTACTTCTGGTATATAATTATTGAATTCTGTCTGAAGCATGGGTGATGTAGTTCATTGTATAGGGATGCTAGCATGGAAATAATTCAGTAAGACAAATGTCATACTCCTTTCATGCTTTGGGTACAAATGACACGCGTTGCGTGTGAAAGGGGTTGCTACCCCAGTATAACATACACGGCTTTCACAGTGTCTCTTATTCACACTTGCATTTGTTTCCTGAAGCATACTCGGAAAAGTGACGTGTTGGTGACACACAACATAAGGGAAACCTTTCGCTTTTTTTACCATTCTGAATTTTCTACTGTATATTAGTAGTGTCTACCTGCTTCAAGACATATTTTTTTAATTTGCTCCTGCATGTTATCTGTGCCACTATGCTTTCACTTCTTTGTAAAATGCACACACATCCATTTTCCGACACACATGCACACACACATTGGCTAACATTAAGGGCTCATCTTTATTTAGTGTGTAAAGGGGGCATGTTCCTATATTGTACTGTGTTGTGGTGTTTCAGAACAAGTACTAATGCCCCCGCAAAAAAAGTGTTCATTGTAAAGCTATTCATTTGAACTAAATTGTACTGTCGGTGCAGTGTTGCCAGTGATGTCACTACTGTTGGCGAGCTCTATTTTTTCCCCTCTGGCTGGCACAAGCTTGCCTGGCATAAAATGAAATCTCAGCCTGCTAAAACTGGCATGCCAAGTCTTTTTTGTCATTGTTGCCTGAATTCTGTGCAGTTTGTGCATCAGCCAGTGGGGCTATGCCAGCATCTATGGGATGCCCAAGGAGCCTGGCTTCTCTTATCGGCGGCTCTACTTGCAGCTCGATGAGGGAACCATCACATTCAACGCAGACGCAGAGCTGGTGAGAATAACTATTTACCTCAGGTCTAGTATGTTGATACATTGTAGTGACGATAAAGAACCAAACATTGCCGCATGTTTAAACTAAAAAGTTTTACTCATTATTCAGCGCCTGTGCCCAGAAAAACTGCACGAAGATTCATAGTACCAATAGCACTTAGCGTCCTAATTGGTCATCGAATATGATGCCGTGGATCAAGTTCATTCTCTATATACAGAAGCGTTGCATTACTTTACAGACAGGTCACAAGTACGCTCATTTTAAGATGTACAGCACCATTAAAATCATACTTGGATTCTGGTTTGATTAGTCTCTTTTGCTATAAGACAGGCCTCAGCATTTGAGTGATTTCTGCTATAATAGGCTCATCTTGCACCAGGTGGTTAATTGACGAATGAGGTAATCTGATAACATACTTTCTTCGACCAAGAAAAAGAAGTCACCATGTGCACAAAATGAAATAGTACCCTAATGTGTGCCTACCAGAAAACTCCGAGCAAGTCACCCCTCCTTTCTAACCCCAACCATGGTGACAGTTATATACTTTTCTAGGGGAGGGGGGGAAGGGGAAGAATGCCAAGTTGTGGACCAAAATTCAAGAATACGGCAGGAAAACCTCTAAAGAGAATGCACACCTGTGTTTCTAATGAAATGTTTTCTTGAATACACATGCATTTGCTGTTTTAACTGAATCCTTGTGTGAAATTTTGTGTGGTCACTAGAGGAAAAACACGCTCGTCAAACATTCCATTTATGACAGCCCAGAATGCAACCCTGACGCACCACACTGTAAAAGTACCGAGAAGTTGTGTCTAAACACTCTCAGAAGTTGTGTTTCTAGGAACTCCTGCTGCAGGATCGTGTAGCGGAGAAAAAATTGACAGTCATTGAGGGGTATGGACTTGTTCGGTCATTGGCGTATATTTTCAATCTACCAAGAATGGGAGCGGAACTCTTGCTCAGGTAGAATTTCTGGAGTTCACAGTATCCCTGAACCGCCTGTGTGAGTGGCTGTGTAGTGAGAAGTGTGGAAAAAAGCAAAAGTGATAGAGGGCTGACCATATAACACATCAGTGCAAAGGGCATCACGAGTTGAGACTGTGCCTTCATGGTTTCCTGTGACATTGACATTATTGGGGTACATTTACCTTTTAGTGTTTGACTGACTATTCGATTACTTCATGTATTACACAGCCTTTGATCAATTAGGCCGCCTAGAATTTTTTCATTGCGTGCCTGAAACTTGGTAACGGATTGGTTCTCTACTTTTTTGTGTCCTTTTTTATGTGACAGCTATGGCCGGGAGTCAGTATTCGTGACCTCCTGTTTTGCTGTAGAACGCAACAAAGTATGGCCTTTGCAGTTGGCCCATGACACCCAAGCAGTGACTGTAGTGTTTATTTTAAGCCAGGTTCTATAAAAGCAAAAGTTTTGCTCTTATAAGTGACTCCTCAATCGATGCAGACATCAATACGAAATAAAGTGCGAGCAGTGCTTGAATTCGTCGCTCTGGTGTGGCTGAACTGGTACATTTTACATAGGGTTGTGGGAATAGTGAATTTTAGGTTCAAAGTGAATTCGAGGTGAGTGGTAATTTGGTAGAATAATTTCGAATTGAATTCAAATAGTTTCTTTGACATATAAAGAAAAATGGGCATATTTATTATAACATAACTAACCTGCACAATATTTAAAAAAATTGAAATAAGGCCTCCATGCATATGTCATTTTTTTCTCGTTCAAAGGAAATTAAAATAACTTTTTGTAGTAGCAGGATTTGACTTTCAGTAGCATGCAAGTGATGACCTGTAAAATACGTAGCATTATAAAATTTGTTCTACTTAGAGCATATAAGCCGGTATAACAAGAAAAAAAAAAGATAAATTAATTTAAGGGTGATATGTTCATTGAAAAGGGCCCTGCACCACTTTTTTAAGTAGCCATGTAATGGATTTACTGAAGAATCTTATTGCCTCACGAATATACCGCCACGAAAAGTTTTATAATCCATCCAGTAAGAGTGAATTAGGCACGGTAGCGTATGTGCCATTTGTATTGGGTGATCGGCTTTAAACCACGAAGTCATTATCATAATCACATGTTCTGATGGTTGATGACAATGTGCGCTTATTACTATAATAACACGCATCATTACTATAACATTTCATGTATTGTGAAGGATGTATACAGGCGGCGTGTGTTTGTAAAGCATGAAAGTTAATTTACTGCATTTTCAAGCAGTGGAAGTTATTCTCATGCAGACACGTGGCCGTGTGGCAGAACATCTGCTTGCCACGCAAAACGACCTGGGTTCGATCCTCACTCAGACCCCGAACGACCAAAGTTCGATCGCCACACTGCCCTAGGATTTTTTTATCATTATTTTATTTGCATAGTTCTTGATTTTTCCGTCACACATAAGATGATTTTTTGCTCACAACCAACGATGCCGACGTCTGAAGTTCGGCGAAACGAACTCTTTAACGATCGCGTTAAAAAACATCACCTGCACCTCATGACCTTGAGCACATTATCCTCTTTTTTTTCTAACCTTCCAATACGCAGTCCTTTAGTGCAATCTTGCACGTATACAAAAACAAGTCGCAGCCTCCCGCAGTGGCCCAGTAACGACCAAGTGCGCCATGCTCAAGCTATGCAATGGCTGATTTAATAGCCACGGTTAATAAATAAAAAAGAAGGTGCGGCCTGGTGCGTCGCGTCGCCATCATTGGGCAATGGTGTCTCCGTTAAGTTGGCAGTTGCGACCTTTTTTTTGTTGAGGGCGTTGACACTCCACCCATCAAAGCCGACGACACTTCGTGTTGCAATCAGGTTGCGTGAGGGTTTGTGCATGTCGTGTGCTTTTTCATGCTTTATTTGTATGTGATTGTGTGCGGGGGGGGGGGACTTTGCCTCACGTTTCCTGCGCTCGAGTACGATTCTTTGGTGTGCCCATGTGTGGCAGAGGTGTTTTTAGTGGTGCGACGCTGGGAAGATGTTGTGTGCTGCCGACCAGCTTTAAATCGAAAAAGACGCTACTGTGAAGTATAACATATTCCCCTGAAATCTACAAGGTCGGGAAGCGTATCTGGATGCGTGTTATTCATTACAGAGCACTTATTTTTGTCACAAACCAGAGCTGAATCATACGCGTGCCGCCGCCACCAGACGACAGCATCAAATCACCGTGCCAACCATTCTGTTCAGGGGCACGCGTGCAACCAAGTAAAAAGGCAGGCATCAAAAGGGGCCCCCAGGGCATGCCCTTATCCTTGTAGCGGCGCGGCCGCCACCACGCACCCCTGGCGTCATGAAAACCCTGCGGGGCAGCATTCCGAGCAATGTGCTGCTCTCCTCTTGGTTCCTCCTTCCTTTCTTTCACTCTTGCCACTTTCGGTCCACTGCATGCCCCTGCTCTATTTTCGACTCTTTGGTAGACAGAATAAAGTAGACGTTGTTACTGAAAGGACGTGTCCATCTCGTACAACCTGGCTCTACAAAGCGGTGACCTGTAGTCCTCTGCGGCACTGCCGAAGTATTGTAGAGTCCTGCAGAGCAACGAGACGCACCTAAATACGGAAGCTACTGGGACGACCGATCATGACGTCTCTGTGGTCTCCCTCCGACTACCAGCTTACTGGGACCGCAACCCGTCGATGTGATGCATTCAAGCTGAGTCACAATTCGTGCTTTCTGATTTGCTGATTTATTAGGAACTGTGCTATGCTGTTCGAGCCCCTCGACAATTTGCTCTGTGGTAAACCCTCGGAAACTGCACTACCATAGAACACCGCGGCGAAAAAAGCTTTCAACTCCATCAAGAACGCTTTGGCTGATTCCACACTGCTGACGCACCACAATCCCAGTTACCCCTTGGCACTCATCAGTGGTAGCCCCTTGTCTTGTTCTCCAAGTGTATGACCTCTGTCCAAAGAAACTAGTGTTTTCGGCTGTGAGTTGCTTGCCATCTTTCTCGCCGTGAGCCATTTTCGACACTTATTTGAAGGCCGCTTTTTTACAATTTTCACTGATCACAAACCTCTCACCTATTCAATCGGCCCATCTGACTCACTCTACAAAACACGCGGGGTGTGCCAGCTCGCTTTCATCTCGAAGTTTTCAACTGATATACGCCACGTCAGCGGCGTTAACAACGCTCCAGCTGACGCTCTCAGTCGCATGGATGCCATCACGCGCAATCGCTTTAAAACTGCACCTCAAAATCCTTTTCATTCAAACTCCAGGATCTGACTGCAGCTCAATCAAAAGACACTGAGCTTGAACACCTACGCGAAGCGTTCACATCAGTTCAGCTCGAACTCGTCACCTTTGAACATGTGCCAATTATTTGTGACGCCTCTAAAGGCACACCCAAACCATTTCCAACCAACCCTTTCCGTAAGAAAATATTGGACACTTATCACAGTCTTTCTCACCCTGGAATTCGTGCTTCCCAAAAGCTTGTTTCTTCACGCTTTGTCTGGCCCGGAATTAACACCAAATCAGGGATTGGGTTCGTGAGTGTGCATCATGTCAGCGCGCCAAAGTTCAACGGTACCTTGCTCCTCCATCAAAGCTCTTCTTGCAACCCGACGAACGTTTCGGCGTTGTGCATATTGACATTGTTGGCTCGTTACCACCATGCCAAGGCTATCGCTACCTTCTGACCATGTTTAGATCATTTCACCCGCTGGCCTGAAACGACTCCTATGCCCGACATGTCTGCAGCTACCGTCGCAGTGGCTTTTGTTTCTACCTGGATATTCCTATTTTGCTGTCCGACAACGATTGTATCGGACCAGGGTCGCCAGTTCGAATCTGCCCTCTTTTCGGAGCTCCTGAAACTTCTTGGTATTTCACGCCTGCGCACAGCGTCATATCATCCTCAAACAAATTTCGTCGAGAGGTTCCATTGGCACCTCAAAGCAGCACTCAGAGCACACGGTTGCCCTCGCTTCCCGCTTACGCTACTTGGAATTTGATCTTCTTTCAAGGAGGACCTCTCCTACTCCACTTCCGAGCTTGTATATGGCGCTTCGCTTTGCTTGCCTGCCAATTTCTTTGAAGAAAGCGGCAGTGCCACCCAGTTAACAGCAACAGAGTACGTCGACCAGCTACGCGATGTCTTTCTACACATCATCATCATCATCATCATCAGCCTGACTAGGTCCACTGCAGGACAAAGGCCTCTCCCATGTTCCGCCAGTTAACCCGGTCCTGTGCTTGCTGCTGCCAATTTATACCCGCAAACTTCTTAATCTCATCTGCCCACCTAATCTTCTGTCTCCCCCTAACCCTCTTCCCTTCTCTGGGAATCCAGTCAGTTACCCTTAATGACCAGCGGTTATCCTGTCTACGCGCTACATGCCCTGCCCATGTCCATTTCTTCCTCTTGATTTCAGCTATGATATCCTTAACCCCCGTTTGTTCCCTAATCCATTCTGCTCTCTTCTTGTCTCTTAAGGTTACACCTACCATTTTTCTTTCCATTGCTCGCTGCGTCATCCTCAATTTAAGCTGAACCCTCTTTGTAAGTCTCCAGGTTTCTGCTCCGTAGCTAAGTAACGGCAAGATACAGCTGTTATATACCTTCCTTTTGGGGGATAGTGGCAATCTACCTGTCATAATTTGAGAGTGCTTGCCGAATGTGCTCCACCCCATTCTTATTCTTCTAGTTACTTCAATCTCATGGTTCGGCTCTGCGGTTATTACCTGCCCTAAGTAGACATAGTCTTTTACAACTTGAAGTGCACTATTACCTATCTCGAAGCGCTGCTTTCTTCCGAGGTTGTTGTACATTACTTTCGTTTTCTGCAGATTAATTTTAAGACCCACCTTTCTGCTCTCCTTGTCTAACTCCGTAATCATGAGTTGCAATATGTCCCCTGAGTTACTCAGCAATGCAATGTCATCGGCGAAGCGCAGGTTACTAAGGTATTCTCCATTGACTCTTATCCTTAACTGTTCCCATTCTAGGCTTCTGAAAACCTCCTGTAATCACGCGGTAAATAGCATTGGGGAAATTGTGTCCCTCTGCCTTACACCCTTCTTGATTGGTATTCTGTTGCTTTCTTTATGAAGCACTATGGTAGCAGTTGATCCCCTGTAGATTTCTTCCAGAATGTCTATATATATTTCATCCACGCCCTGATTCCGCAGTGTTTGCATGACGGCTGATATTTCTACTGAATCAAACGCCTTCTCGTAATCTACGAAGGCTATGTATAGTGGTTGGTTATACTCTGAGCATTTCTCTATTACCTGATTGATAGTATGAATGTGGTCAATTGTTGAGTAGCCTGTTCGAAATCCTGCTTGTTCCTTTGGTTGATTGAATTCTAATGTTTTCTTTACTCTGTTAGCAATTACCTTTGTAAATAGCTTGTATACTACAGAGAGCAAGCTGATCGGCCTGTAATTCTTCAAGTCCTTGTCATCTCCTTTCTTATGTATTAAGATGATGTTAGCGTTCTTCCAAGACTCTGGTACTCTTCCCGTCAGGAGACACCTCGTAAACAGGGTGGCTAGTTTTTCTAACACAATCTGTCCTCCATCTTTCAGCAGATCTGATGTTACCTGATCCTCACCAGCAGCTTTGCCTCTTTGCATGCTCTCCAATGCTTTTCTGACTTCTTCTATCATTACTGGTGGAGTGTAATCTGGGTTACTGCTAGTTCTTATAGTATTAAGGTCGTGGTTGTCTCGGCTACTGTACAGATCTCTGTAAAACTCCTCCGCTATTTTAACTATCCTATCCATATTGGTAGTTATTTTGCCTTCTTTGTCTCTTAGTGCATACATCCGACTTTTGCCTATCCTAAGTTTTCTCTTCAATGCTTTGACACTTCCTCCGTTTTTCAGAGCGTGTTCAATTCTCTCCATGTTATACCTTCTTACATCGCATACCTTACGTCTATTAATCAATTTCGAAAGCTCTGCCAGTTCTATTTTGTCTGTTGTACTTGACACTTTCATGATTTGACGCTTCTTAATTAGGTTCTTCGTTTCCTGGGAAAGCTTGCCAGTGTCCTGTCTTACTACCCTGCCTCCAACTTCCACTGCACACTCCGTAATGATACTCGTCAGATTATCATTCATTGTATCTATGCTAAGGTTGGTTTCCTCACTAAGAGCCGAGTACCTGTTCTGCAGCGACACTCTGAATTCCTGTACTTTCCCTCTCAGTGCTAGCTGATTGATTGGCTTCTTGCGTATCAGTTTCTGTCGTTCCTTCTTCAAGTCTAGGCGAATTCGAGACCGTACCATTTTATGGTCACTGCATCGTACCTTGCCAATCACTTCCACATCCTGCACGATTCCAGGGTGTGCACTCATTATAAAGTCTATTTCGTTCTTATTTTCGCCATTAGGGCTCCTCCATGTCCACTTGCGGTTTTCTCGTTTTCGGTAGAAGGTATTCAAAATCCGTAAATTATTGCGTTCTGCGAATTCTACTAGTAGCTCTCCTCTGGCGTTTCTAGTACCGATGCCATAATCTCCTACTGCCTCGTTTCCAGCCTGCTTCTTCCCTACCTTTGCATTAAAGTCGCCCATCACTATCGTATACTGTGTTTTTACCTTACTCATTGCCGATTCCACGTCTTCATAGAAGCTTTCAACTGAAGCGTCATCATGGCTGGATGTAGGCGCGTAAGCCTGTATTACCTTCATCTTGTATCTTTTATTCAGTTTAATTACGATACCTACCACCCTTTCATTAATGCTATAGTATTCCTCTACGTTGCCAGCTATGTTTCTGGAATTTACAATAAATTATTGAAGTCAGATAAGTATTGCTTCCTCTTCTCTCAACAAATGACGGAGGAAGCTGAAAAATCTCTCGTAAAAGGCCTTCAATCAGCCATTGGCTGATTTGAATATGACGCGCTCGGTCGTTACAGGGGTCGCCGCGGGAGGCTGCGGCTTGTTCACGCGTGTGTGTTGCACTGAAAAAACCACGTATTAAAAAAATGTGCTCAAGGTCACGAAGCGCACATGATGTATTTTCTTGGCCCATGCAATCTCCCTTCTCACTTAGCTTCAAGCGCTTTCATCGGGACGAGAGAAGAGAGAATGCGAACTTAATCTAACCTAACCTAAGATGCAACAAATCTTTGTAACTCTGCTCGTACTGGACGGATTCTTAAAATTTTTGTGGCATCGAATTGATGAGGCAATAAGCTCTTTTAGCGAGTCCATTACATGGTTACTTGAAAAACTGTTTCAGGGCCCCTTTAACATGGTCTGCTTCATTATAGTGCAATCAAGGTTGAAACGACCCAAACAGTACATTGTTTCAATGCACTTGTAAATAGTCCCTGGCCACATAAGTACTTTCCTCAACTTGTTCTTCCTGGTTACCTTGTGTGTTTTTGCAGGGAATGCAGTACTTCATTTCTCAACGGCTCGTGAAAGATGTCCCCATTGAAATTGCCAGGTTCCTGCACAATACTAAGCGGCTCAACTCTCGCCAAACACGGCTGTATTTGGAGTCAAGGTGGGCAGTCATCTGAGTGATTTCCAAATACTCACGCACATGTCCGTGCTTGTATTGAAACCAATTCTCAGGATTCAAAAAGCGTGTTTGTAGTTTTAGTACTAAAGCCTAATACACTGTAGGTATACAGGCCTTTATTTTTACATGGTGTCATGCTTACTAGGTAGAAACCAAGAAATGTCATAATGAAAGAAGTGCAGTTATTTTTTTTTAAGAGTGATGCTTTCAGGAGACAAGTGCTTCATATACAGTGGAATCTCGTTAATACGTTTCAGCATATTATGTTTATTGACCTAGTACGCTATGGTTTCTTCTTCTGGACAACATATCTTTTGGTTAACTGCATTGGTTGATACGATTTTTGTATAATATATTTTATTTTCCTGTACCCATGGAAAACGCATCAACGAGAGTCCACTGTGTACTACATTAAAGCAACTGCTTGTGTATGTAAGTTGTCGTCTGGTGAGATGATATTTTGTGCACTTTATCCAGCCGTTGCAGGATGTACAATGTTGGTTGAAAAATCAATTAATCAATTGATCAGCTTTGGACGTCTGCAAAAATGTGCCACCGAACTTGTTCAAAATAAAAATGAATAGGTTTGAATTTGTGGTGCCGCTCATCTAATTATTGTGTCATTCTTTGCGAAATGAAAAACCACAAGACAATGCTGCATTGAAGTGCACCTGTGTCAAGTGGGCAAGTTCATTCCACTTATGCGGAGTACACTGCAGTTAAGGCACTATTTAATAAAAGTCTACTACTACTACTACTACTACTACTACTACTACTACTACTACTACTACTACTACTACTACTACTAGCAAATCTAAATGGTGCAAATGGAACGTCACTTGTTGAAGAGTATACTCTAGTCAGAGTGTGTTTTGTGAACACACCTATCTACATCTCTGCCACTATTGACTTGCAACATTTGTATAAAAGACAGCTGTACTTGTGAAAAAAAAAAAAATAATTTTGTTTTTATTTATGGTTACACTTGAAACAATCACATTTCTGAATTCTTGTTTTCTTTTTTATCCACATCTTCAAAAAACACCCTGTCCGTCTGTCGTCATTTCTTCTAGGCTACAAGTTAGCTGTGTTTTCCCATACCCTCAAGTGTCACTCAGAGTTCTAAAGCATGCTCTCCTTTATAAGGGCAATTATCTTGCCCGCTTCACAAGGGTATTGCATGGTGCATACCTACGGCTTGTATTGATGTGACACGCTATTTCGCCTTTGTAGTGTTGCTTATCAAGTATAAAACAGGGTTTAGTGCATGTTAGAGTAGCAGTGGCCTTACACAAAAATCTAAAGTCATGTTGGAATGGTTGTACTTTCATTAGGCGCTTTAATGAGGAAGTTAAAGGTGAGGAGAGTGAGAGAAATTGACCAATCGACGCCCATTGCATGTTGAAGCGAGAAACAGCTGATAAATGAGGGAACCAGGTGGCACTTTCACTTGGCACCCATTCGCATAGGTTGACTAGTCTTGTCAATGTGCAGCCATTATAGTGGCTGTTGAAAGAAGTGTTTTTACAGAGAACAGCTCACTTAGAGTTTTCCAAGAGGTAACTCATTGTTGTGAAGGAATACCATGGGTTTCATTTTTCTTTACATACTCGCATATGCCAGAGTAAAAAGTGACATTGAAAAATTGCAGTGGAGCTATCTGCAGGAATTATTTATTAATATTTTATGTGTGTGCCACACACGCAAAGGATGAAGAAGGAAGTGAGTAGGGAGCTGTCTGACAACAGCCACGGAGTGTGGCACACCTGCGTACTCTATTGGGATGAGGGAATAGAAATTGGAGACTCGAAAAAGGAAAGTACGTAACGAGGAAGGAAATAATCAAGTGATAGGTTACAAAGGCAAAAGAAAACCAGTGACAAAAAAATTTACTACCGTAAAATACCAAGCAAGTGCCCCCGTCCATTTTCAGAGGCCTGAAATATGCTCCAGTGACTGAGCAAGCACTTCCCCTCTTCCCTTCCCCTCTTCCCTTCCGCATCCTTCTCGCTATTTTTCTGAGCTAGCTCTCTGCTACAGAATTATGGAGCTGGAGCGCAAGTTCTGAGAATCTTTAGATATGCGCACAATTTCATATCACTTTTACACTGTAGTGTGTCGGAGTTGCATTATGAGTTGTCAGAAATAGTCGCAAACTGTTAAAAGAACATCTTACCCTCTTGTAATGCATGAAATTTCAACCGAGGATTCCTTCTGGTTCAGTAAAAACAGCAAATGCATACACATTGAATAAAGCATTTCATTAGAAGCACAAGTGTGCATTCTTCTGGGAAGCTGTTTCTCCACCACCCGGAATTGTGTTCCGGGACTGAGCAGAGTACCTCCCAATCCAAATCTTGTCCGATTAACACTCACCAGGGAGAGTGGGGGGGTTGCTTGCCTAGGATATCATGCTAAAGTTTGCCAGAGTAGGAACACTGCAGACTTATACGATAGTAGAAGGCAAAAAACACGCAGCTTGTAGTAATTGAAAAAAGAACATGTTTTGTTGTCTTTAAGAGAAAATTTCCTCTAAACAGGAGGCCAAGCCAGCCCTGAAGAAGTAGTAAACTGGGCACAGTTATTCTGTTCGCAATGAGAAGCACGTTCGAACGAAACAGGCAATCATCAGCAATGATAAGCCGTAAACCAAGTAGACTGCCGTGCTCTGCGAGTATTTATACTCACTGCACAAGATATCTGAGACATTGGAATGTGTAAATAGGGCTGGATCGAAATGTGTCCGGCAAGGAATCGATTCTCCATTCACCATAGCTGTAGTTGTGGACCAGCGGAGATTAGTAGCAGCTGTGCACTGCTGTGGTTGCAGACGGCAGGTGCTGGATCACCTGGTGGAGCTCCAGAACTTTGAGAACCAGCACTTGCCAGAGGCACTGCGACGCTTCTTCCAAAGTCTGCAGGCACCCAACACCCAGAACAGCTACCTCAGGGCCCTGCTGGAGAAATTCTCTCTGCGATTCTGCAAGTGCAACCCTCACTTGGGCCTGAGCTCGGGTGAGTTTCGCCTGTGCTCTGGACTGGTTCCATAGAGAGCTGCCTAACCCTTTACTTGTTGGATAGCTTGGTGAAACTTTTGGAACTCACCTAGGCTCACTCGGGAAATATGTTTTGAGCTTTGGACTTATTCGGACTCAGACTCACAAAAATTTTTCAGAGCCAAACTCACTTGGACTCGCTCTCACAAAAATTTTCTTCAGCCGGATTCACTCAGACTCAAACTCACCAAAACATTACTCGACTGCACTCGCTCAGCCTCAGACTGAGTCTGAGCAAGTCCAAGTGACTCAGACTCACAAAAATTTTTTAGAGCCAAACTCACTTGGACTCGCTCTCACAAAAATTTTCTTCAGCCGGATTCACTCAGACTCAAACTCACCAAAACATTACTCGACTGCACTCGCTCAGCCTCAGACTGAGTCTGAGCAAGTCCAAGTGAGTCGGCTCATGAGTGAGTTCGCCGACCTATGACCTGTTGTAGACAAACTTGGCTCTCCATACACTTTGCATGCCCAATGGCGTGCTGTGAATCGGCTGTGGGGCTCAGTGGCAAAGTGCACCAGCTACTAAACATGATCCGAGCAGATCGACGCAGCTATTTTCTTTTTCAAGCACCGGCGTTGCCTTGATACCATATCATTATATTACTACAATATCACAAGCAAACGGGACTAGAAGCCCTGTAAGGAAGCCAAGTTTCTCCCATGTGTCTTCGTTTTTTCTCCATGTTCTCCTATGAAAAACATTTTGGGAGGTGACAGTGGAACTGACAAACATTTTTTTTGTTGAGTTGGCACAGAAATATTTAATGCTTTGTAATAGTTTCCTTTGTGCATTTTGATGAACTGACTTGAGGAATGTATACACTGGACCCTTGTAAATTTGACACTAGTCTAGTCACTTTTGAGTTAATGTCCTGGCCGGTGCTCCTTACATATCTAAACCAAGAAACCTTATAATAGTAATTGTAATCGTGAAATTAGCATTTGTGAGCATTTGTTTAAAACTTGGCAATTTTATGTGTACACTGTCGAAATGCCAACTTCAGTAATGGCTTCAGCAGCAGCATCCGACATAGCAGCACTTAGGGAACAATGAATGCATCAAACTCACATCATCTCCTGTCTGAATAGTTCTTTTACCTGCCTCAGCGGGATCCTAACAAAATAAGTGCTGACATAGCTTGCAGCCTGATACATTGGGCCATTTGGCTGAGTTACGCGTTACTATAATCTTTAGAAGCCAGTGTTTTGACGATGGGTAGCGAGAATATGTTAGGTGTGTAGAGGCCAGTAAAGAATTCACCCTTGCACTGGTTGTAAAAGCTGTAGATACTCTATCCAAAGAATGTCGAAGGAGTCTGACACTGAACAAAGTTGAAGAGTGGGAGTTTCTAGAAGGGGCATTCGTCAATAGCGGAAGGCCCAAGATGCGCATCATCATGGTCTCGGCAACGCTTGCAAAGTGAAAGGTGTGCTTTAAGGACAAATTTATATGACTAGATTGCTTAGTTATTAGAAAAATTTTTGAAGGATAAACATCTATAAGCAAGTGTTTTTCAAAAAAATATTAATCTCATTATACGTTTTCACTCCCATGCCAGAGTAGCATTTCTGCACCATGTGCATACAGCCAGCGTCAGTTCAAGGAGGTCACGCTTGCTTGTCAGGTGTCAGTATCTGCCCTTTGCACACATGATCCTTTGGTGGATTGTAGCTGCACTCTAATAACGTGCACCCTACTTCTGGGAGTGAACATATTTATAGTAAACTTCCTCATTTGTTGCTAAGCGTTCACGCTGTAGTTTCTTGTCTGTGGTGCACCCTTTAGCGCTGGAGTTTTTACCGCTTTGTTTCTCCGACTGGCCCAAAACAGTGCACAGCCTCTTTTTGGGTGATAAAAGTGATGATGCAGATGAGGTACAGTGGCACTTAGAGGAGTTGAAGAAAGGCACAGGTGGAGCTGAGATTGGTAGCTTCAAGCGTCGGCTGCGATTACATCATGCAGTATGGACATAAAGCAAGAATCAAGGTGAAATGACAGGAGTTGTACATAACAGAATTTAGAATTCAGCTGGCGTGATTTTGTCACTGAGCATCGTCCAACATTTATGTAAATTGAGGCAACGATTTGATGCAGTGGGGAAATGCTGAGAAGAGAGCATGCTAGAGCCGGTGTTTTGTAGTGATGCCTTATTCCTTATTCGATGATGCGCTTAACCCACTTGTGTCTGGCTCATCTCATTGATAAGGGATACAACCATTAAAAATACCATTAAATACCATTAAAAATGCCATTAAAAAATACTAGCCCAGTTCTCTTTTCTTTCTATGGCTGTAGCTAAATTTCCCCAGCTCTCTTTACTGCACTGGGGCTGTTTGGTGTACGTTCAATGTTACTGGTGGAAAACCCTGGTACAGCTTCTTCTCATATGCCATGCTTGTGTCACATCAGCTGCCATGCTAGCTAGCATTGTCATTTCTAGGCTGTAGAGAAATTTTGGAAATGCCTGTGCACTCATCATTAAGTTGCCTTCTGGAACTCACTGAAAAATGTTGCTTTAACAACTACCAATGTGATTGCATACATAAATTGCAAATGAGATTGTTGGGGAGGATATTTTTATAACCAGCAATTTAGTTTCAATTTATTTTCATTCATATTTTTTCCACACTGCCGTTGCAGACATGGTGTACATCCTGTGCTTCTCACTCATCATGCTCTCAGTCGACCTGAGCAGTCCCCACATCAAGAACAAGATGTCCAAGCGCGAATTCATTCGAAATGTTCGTCAGGCTGTGCACCGCACTGATGACGAGTTTTACGGGCACCTGTATGATGACATCTACCTGCGTGGACACGTTGCCCCAAACTCCGAGGACTGAAGGACGTCCAGTCACAAAAATTGTTCAGTTATCTCCTGCCTCCACCCCCCTTTCCTCAATCCCATCATACGTCTTGAAATTCACCTGCGGTCTCATCAGTCTTACTGTCTTTATTTCGCAGTCTTGCCTTGGCTGTGTTTGTGGTTGTGACGCATACCAGTAGGATCGTCTCATATTGTTTTTCGATAGCTGTGCAAAGGCCACCTTTAGTTGAGCGTGACTTTAGTGCATGTCACTGTTTTGGTCTCATCAGGTAAAGCAGGTTTGTTTCTCGACCCACTGGCCAAGATCAAAGTGTCGTGTCAACTTGTAGTTCGGCTGACACCACCTAATTAGCGCTTTTTTTTTCCTGCTCAGTACTCACACAAAATGCTCTGCGACTGAAACTAATGCCAACCACGTGCTTGCATCAAGCATTGTTATGCGAACATTCACGTAACATACTAACATCTCCTGAAACCATGTTAGTAGTCACAACTTGCATTGCTCACCACAAGTACTTGCTCAGGTTCTACTAGCAGAGCACCTGCCAAAAAGGAGCATGTTAGGTTTTAATAAGGTGGTTTAGTGTGGCTGCACAAGGGAGTGTGGGCCAGCTGTGGACAAATGTAATATATCAGCTAGACACTACCCTTTATTTACAAGTGCAGACGTGCTTTTAATAAGATAATGGCCCCGGACTACTATAATGCTAAGACATCAGCAGTGTATGTAACTTACAGCAACTTTGTGGCCCACTATGAGCTGCCATATTTGCTTCTAAATCTTGCTTATTTGCCACGTGGCAGTTGAAGTGGGGCGTGCTTTTGCAGATTGTGCATGAAAGAGCTAGTCATACAGCTGTAGTGAACTGAACTTGCTAGTCTAGAGCAGGTGCATCTATTATTTATTGGACATTGTTCTCTCGCATGAATAAAACTTGTTCATTGGACATATCTTTCTGGTCTTGCTTTTAATTACAGTTTCACCAAGTTCTTAATGAAGGTGTTTACAAAAACATGCCTTTACAATCAACGTCTTGGAGCTTACTGCAAGGAAAGCAACTAGCTAGCTCCTCTTTCTACAGCGAAAGCCGCTATGACATCACAACAGTGGCCGATTTTGGTGGCACAGTTTTCTGCCGCAGGTATTCGTAGCAGCTATCGCGCACTCTGAGAAAAACCGCCAGGCTTGCTCAGAATGTGCAGCATAGCCACAGCAAAAGTGGGAAAAGTGGCTTTTCAAAGCCCTTTTTAAACACTGTTTGGGTAACTGCTACAACCACACTTGCTGGGTACCCACTATGTCATAAATTATAATTTTTGTGGGGGAGGCAGGCATTCTCTTTGCAATTCTTAAATCATTCTTCGGAGGAGCGTGGTATCCGCTACACTCTGCAAGGAATTTTGTGCAATTTCTTGTGATGCTGTGGCTCACGAGGATGAAGAATTGTGTCTGAAGGTATAGCAATGTGTTGGAGCATTGGACACCCACTCATTACGCCACTCGCATTGTGAGACGCCTGTTATATCAACACCATTTGTTGGGCTAGCTTCAAGACTTAATATAGCCGACACAGAGTAAAGAAACACCTGTCCTTTTTGTGTGTTCCAGTAATCTGCGTTATTTCGCAGCTATATTCTTGTAATTCCTTGACCGATATCTAGCCCATCTAGGGTCAGTTTGGAATACATTTACAAGCACAGGCTTGGCTCAGTGGTATAACACTGGGCTGGCATACAGGGGACCCGGGTTAGAATCCCATTATGTTCTTGGTGTTTTTATATCCTGAATTTTTTCTTATTGCGTAGCGCACAACTATGGCGCACGCGACCCTTGTCGTGATTTCGTAACAGCTTTCACTGCAAAAGAAATAAGGGTTTGCGAAAGATTTGAATCAAAGCACTTTGTGCAGCAGTTGGTACACTACCACTATCAAGCCTTGGGGAACTTGAAAGTCCGTTGAAAGGCTACACAGATGCCATGCTTGGCAAAGGAATTATGTTAACAGATGTAATATGGCACGGTAGACAACAAAATAGAGACTAGTATCACACAATGAAAAGTGTGTAATGAGTTGGAAGTTTAAATCTTACCGCCCTTTACAATGTATTCAGCCATAACATTTCGCAGTCATCAGCTGTAGCTTCAACAAAGTGCTCATGGTGGCTTACAGACACATAGTGCGTTTTTGCACTGAATAAGGGAGAATGGCATAGCAGGTAGCACCCTACTTCACAAATTTATTTGCTAGAAAGGCTGCTCCTCTGGCTTTCAGTGCGATAGTGCCTCATGTTCTGCGCAGGCCTGATCTTTTAACAGCAGAGCTTTGTTTTCATTGCAGCAGGTAGTGCTAACAGAAATTCATGAATTGGCATGTGCTAGCTTCGTGGTCTTGATCTTTTGCTTTGCTCTCACAACATGTATGTCGATTTGTCCAGCGTGGAATGCAATAACTAGGACAGGGGAGTATATTATATATGTTACAGGTCAAAATACATGTAGCCACAGGACTAATAATGTTGAAGCAGAATCGCGAGTTGGGTGAGTTGGTGGGTGTTCATCGTGGAATATTTTGTAGCGCAACGGGCTAGATACGGACAGCTGTGTCAGCGCTGTGTCCCTTCTCTGTCTGTATCTAACTCATTGTGCTTTAAAATATTCCGTGATGACTAATCAAGTATCGAGTGTCTAAAATCACAAAGCACCATATAGCAACAAATCCCATGATCAGAAATCGTGTAACACTGCGTTAGTACTCGCGTGACTACACGTCACAATATTTTCGTTATGCGACTAGTTACGTGATGGTACGAGATTTTCAGTCACATATGTCGACGGTCGCAGTGCAGTGATTCCGGCGCTCGGCTGCTGACCGGAAGGTTGCTTGTTCGATCCAAACTGCAGCGGTTGCATTTCGATGGAGGCAGAACGGTAGAGGCCCGTGCACTTCGTAATGTTGGTGCACGTTAAAGAACCTCTGATAGTTGAAATTTCTGAAGCCTTTGACTACAGCGTGCCTCTATCAAATCATAACAACTGGTCACATGACTAAATCACGCACCATCTAGGCACGTAATTAAAGATCTTGACTAGTTACCACATTAACTCGGTCACATTATTCAAATTGCATAAAATCTAATTATGGGATTAAAATTACATAACATTTTAAATGGACTAAATTGACCTAAATATGGCTGGGTCGTTTGGAGTGAAATAATCCATGAGCAACGCGTGATCCTATGTTCCAGCATGTTTTTGTCTCTCCAAATATCAATAAAGCAAACTTTGTTCAACCCTTGTATTCACTGTAACGCTACATTTTTAACTGCAAAGTTCAATGCACAAATTTCAAAATATGCGATGACGAGGCGAATGGCTGCTATTAAAAAGCGAGTGAATATTATATATTAAACTGCAAAATTCACTAAATAGCTAGTAACTTGTGCCATGATGGAACAATTGAGTGTTCTATATGGCATAGATAAACGTCCATTAATCATAGGTAGTAGCATATACAGTAACTCTAATAAATGGTGGCTATGTGCGCCATGGGACAGCGTCTCTTGGTGGCCATAGATGCTGTATCATTGCAATCGAAGACTCGTGCGAACTCTTCAAACTGCATCAGGGGAATGTTGACACGGTCCTCCGGAGGAAGTTCACCGTGTTCGTGCCACCGGCGCCTCCGGCGGACAGTATCGCTGACCTCACAGTTGTCCTGCCCGTACGCCACGAAAAAGAGTTGCTCGGGCGTGAGTTGTGGTAAACCTGCCAGCCGGAAATTGGAATTAACGAACCGCCGTGCTCGTAGATTTTCCTGCATAAAGCAGTCCAAAGACAAGATACGACTTATATTCAGTGAAGTGTACTTTTTTTTAAGGGGCGAAGCTCCTTAGCAAATGGGTTGTTCCCTGGCAGCATGTTGTAGTAGCCACTTCTAGTTAGTTTTATGAATTGACTAAATGGTGTTGTGTGTATATTTCCTTGGAAATAATATCACTAGATGGTGTTAGGGGTTTTTGTATAGTCGACGATTAAAGAAGATAGATTGCGCTGTTATAAGAAATTGGCAGCCTATCTCCGGAGTGAACGATGATGGGTGGGGCCGTCTGTCTGATGCATGCTCTAGTGTGATAGGAGCACGTGGATGTACAGGTGGACAGTTTGCCCCACTCATCATCATTCACTCCGTGGATATTCTGTGAATTTTTTTAAATGCTGTGGATGACGAGAGCTTACGCAATTTTCCGAACGCTGTTTTTAGTTTTGAAGTTTGTGTGAGCCAAATATTTCTTCGTTACAACCACTAATTCAGGAGCTCTCAGGTCCGTTATACTAATAAAAGTAAAGGCCACTTAGCAAAGCGTTACCAATGAAAGTTTGTACTTGGGTTGCTATAAACAGTAATTTTCTATATCAGCATTTGGCATAGAAGTGCCACCAATGAATTATTGTATTCTGTTCACTATAAACGATAATTCCTTATATTTGTGTTTGCCATATAAGCGCTGCCAATTGAAATTCATGTTTAGTTTGCCATAAGTAATAATTTGATATATTGGTGTTCGTTATGTAAGGACTGCCAGCAAAAGTTGGTATTTAGATCATTATAAATGATAATTTGCTGCATGAATTCGTTACGATGAGGTTCAGGTGTATATATGAGGGAACGAAATGACCACTATGATATGACATTCTCATTTTGTTATTTGTTGTGACATGCTTGTGGCAATAATGTTATCAATCTTTATTGATGCCTTGTAATCCAGAATATGTAATCCAAGCTTTTGCATTTAGAAAATGCATAAACAAATTAAGAGTGGTGACACCTCAAGTTCGTGCACCACATCGCTGTAATGTTAAATTTTGATAAGGTTTGCTCAGGCTTGCTCAACCTCTTATAAGCAGAGATGGACTATGTTGTACACTTAGAAGGGTTGAACACTGAAGTTTTGCGGCTTTTGAAAACCATTATTTTGTTACAAAAGCCGAAATAAAGCATGCTTATTCACTGAGGAAGTAAATATATAGCATTAGGGAAAAACTATAAGGTTAAATTAGTCTCAAATAGTCGTTTTTGTTTTGTATCCTTCAAATTTAGTGAACGCAGGGCCTGATGAATAATACTACAAACTACGAAATTTCAGAACTGTATACCTTGAAAACTGAATATGCTTGCACGAGAGCGGTTGTCTGGTCCAAGAGAGCATGGCCAAGTCTGGTACGGTCGGTCATCTTGTTCAGGAATGCGCTCTTGAGGTTCCTGCTGGCGTTCTCGTACCGTTCCACCAGGCACCTCGTTGTGTCGTTCAGTCTCTCGTGGTAGCCCTCATACACTTCGGAGCTGTTAGGCTGCTCGTGGTTTTGTCGAAGCATTGGTGCTAATGCCTTGAAAACTCGTACAGCGTAGCGAGCGGCATGCACGACAAAGGGGACGCTGTCAGCGGGGAAGGTCCAGTTGAATATTATCATCGGCACATAGATGGTGAGGGATGGTGCGTCATATTTGGCATCGGTGCTGAACAAGGACGCTACACTTAGGTTCTCAGATGCGCCTCGGAGCGCCTGCTCAATTTCATCCTGTCGCAGCATCTTGGTGAAGAAGCAAAGGCGCTTCAGCGAGTTGCTCGGGTCCAGGTTGAGGGCGACACTGAGCTGCCGCTCTAAGCCTTGAGCATACGGACCGAAGCTGGAGTCATTTAGAATCCATTGTGGTACAGCAGATTTGACCTTGAGACTATCCAACTTATGTCTGGTAACCTGGGTGTTGTGAGCTGACACGGGTGCAGGCTCCCAATTCTGGGTCACTATTCTGTTCAATTCTGATGACCACTTTCTTAACCAATTGGTTAAATTCGTCATCTGTAGCGCGAAAGCGCGCGCATAGATAACCGGGAAAACGCGTTCTATTTCACGCGTGCAGAAGTCTTGAGCAGAGGCATTCTCTGGGAGGAGGTAATTGACTTCCAGTGCACGCAGGCGTCGCAAATTAGGCTGTGGCAGAAATGCGGCGAAGTAGACCATCACACGAAATCCCACGTAATTGAAAAGCGCTTGAGGGTCGAGCAGCGAACTTCTTGGTTCCTGGAGATTTTTGAAGAATGGCATTGACTTGACCAAAATGTCTACGTTATCATCTACCCTCATGGTGTCAAGGAAAACGGTGTGCAAGAAAGTGCGCACGCCAGCTGGTAGGTCATGGACCTTGGTCAGCCGGTGCCTTTCCGTGCATGCAGAGCCAGCAGAGTCATTTGAAACCATATCGGCAAGCAGCTCCATCGTCGTCTTGATGCCGGAGACATATGACGTGCCGTTGGTAGCTGGGCTGATGAACGTCACTGCTTGTTCAATGGCGGTTCTCAGCATCTGCGAATACCCGGGTGCCTCGAATTCGGCACGTCTGTAAAGTAGGACTGGTTCATCCACGGTTGGCACGATAGAGGAAGAATTGTCTTGTGGGTGAACTCCAATAGCTACACGTGCGAGAACTTCCACCTTGAAGTCTCGCGCCAGGCGTCCTGCGATGGCCCACACGGTTTCCATGGTAACAAAGTTTTCTGCTGGCCACGAGGAACCGAAGTATTCAAAAAACAACTCGCTCAGTTCTGTTCGACCCCACTGTTCATCATGCTCATGGTCGAGGCACGCCTCCAGAAGATTTCGGGCGGCCTTCATGCCTGGGTGCTCTTGATTCAATATAAAATTGAAAGCAAGCTTGGCGGCTTCGTCGACTATAAAAGCATCGGTAGAGAGTGCAGAGCCAACCATGGGGTTCCAATTTCGAGTCAGCTTGCCGCAGGCGTAGCTGTAAAAATTCGAGCATGGGTCTTTTCCAAGCGTCCTGGTCAAGTGCAGAACTGATTCTTTGCAGTAACGCGTGTCGCAAATGTACAGGAACCGTGGCCTTACGGATACGATTGATTCCATTTCCGTTGCGGCTGTTCCTTCTTTGGTTTTCATGTAGTTCACAGCAAATGGTTGGACTATGAAGCGGTCGCGAGGTATTTCGTGCACTGTAGCTAGCATGGTAAAGAGCTCAAGGTGGGGTCCGCTGTTCCAAGTTGCCCTGGTAGTAAATAGGAGGTATAGTATCCACATGGCGGCGACAAATGCTAGAGCAAATACCAGTCTGCTCTCCGGGTAGAGCACAGCGGGCCCGTCCAGATCCCAAAAATTAAAGTCCCGTAGGTCAGGCCCCCTTAGAGGTGCGTGAGGCCTTGATTGTAACTCGTAGTCAACGTTTTGCAATTCGATCACCTCCTGCATACCCGGATCATGTTGGTCGCTAAGTGCCTGCTGGAATTCTTCATTGTGTTCTGGTTCAGGAACGTCGACAGTGATGGCGTGCTCGTCTACTGGAGCTTCCTCTTCCAAGTATTCCTGCTCTGGAATGTCCTCTCGTGGTGACCCCTCCTCCGGTGGTTCCACTTCTGGTAGTTCTAATGTGGACAGTACGTCATCCGACAGTTCTTCCTGTTGATACATTTCAGAAGGTTCCTTTTCTGGCTGTTCCCCTTCCTGTTGCTGGCTCCACGAAGCAGTCTTCTCTGGCTCATGAATGTCCTCTTCCGTGATGTCATCGTGCAGCTCAAGTGTTTGCGAGACGTTGTTCAGGCTTTCGGAGCGTGCGTCTACTTGATCATATTCACTGGCAGTCAAGTCTTCGCTTCCACCAGGTCTTATGGCATTCTGAGGCTCTCTGCGATCGCTAGATGTTTCCAGTGGGGACACTATAGCCCAATTGTCTACTCCGAATGCAAGTTTTTTCGGCACCACAAGCTCGGGAGGTTGCTCGTCTAGGTGTATAGCATCGTCAAGTGCAGAGCTTGTCATCACCATGATAGTAGATGACCCAGCGGCGTTTTTTCCTACTGCGAATGCAAGCTGCTGATTGTACAAGCCATTGGTGCTCGCGGTACTTGTCTCAGTATGTTTACGTTTGTCCTCTGGAATGTATTTGGGGGTGGCGATGGCTTGTTTCGACTTGCTATTGGCATAGTTGGCGTCGTTTCTAACAGTGGCTGTCATTTTAAAATCTTGATTTGCGTTCAAGGTATTCCATGGAAGTCCGGATTTGCTGTCCACTTCAACAGTGAAGGGCACTCCTTTTTCTTTACCCGCGTTGAAGTCGCTTTCATTGACACTGGCTGGTTGCTTCTGTAGGCTGCTTTTCTTATCCGCATCTTCACGACGCCGCTTTTTTCTAGATTCGTTGCCATTCTTCGAGAGACCGCCGTGTAGTGTCGGCCGTTGCACTGTCTCATCTTCGGAGCTACTCATGTTGTCATCGATTACTTCACATGCTCTGTGAGTGCCACTTCGCTCTCTGTCCTCGCGTTTGTTTCGGCGGTTATAGAGCTCATCGGGATCCTCCTTGGGCTTGTCTTCTTTATTCGAGGACCCTTTGCACATCTTAACATCTTCATCAGAAGATTTCGCGTTCTTCAAATTGCTGTCCTCTCCATCCTTTTTCACGGAAGCCTTGTGTTCCTTGTCTTTCAAGTCGGCAGCCTTCCTATCCTTCGATTTTTTGCGTTTTCCTTCTTCCGCATCCTTAGCAGTCCTCTTTTCCGTTATATCGACTGATTCTTGATCACTGTGTTGCTCGTTTCGTTCCTTCGCTTCTTTCTTGTGGTGCATCGATGCTGCTGTTTCGCGTTTCGACGATTCATTGGCGCTCTCCGATGATCCTTTCGCCGGCTTCAACGAGGAGCTGCGCTTGTCCGTAGCGCTGATTTTGTGCTTCGGGCTTTCTTTGGAGTAATCAGGAGACTTTTCAGTGCCATGTTTTTGCCTCGGAGTTTCTTCAGAATGCCGGGAAGACTTTTCATCGCTATGTTTTTGCTTCAGGCTTTCATGAGAAGGTGTCGCAAGCTTTTCAGCGCCATGTTTTTGCTTCAGGCTGTCATGAGAATGTCTGGAAGGCTTTTCGGCGCCATGTTCTTGCTTCATACTTTCTTTAGAATGCCCAGAAGACTGTTTAGCACCATGTTTTGGCTTCAGGCTTTCCTTAGAAGGTCCGGAAGGCTTTTCAACGTCATGCTTTTGCTTCAGACTTTCTTCAGAAACTTCGGAAGGCTTTTCAGCATGATGTGTTTCCTTCAGCCTTTCTGTTAAATGCCCGGAAGACTTTTTAACGCCATGCTTTAGCTTCATTCCTTCATTAGAAGGCTCGGAAAGCTTTTCTGCGCCATGCTCTTGCTTCGGGCTTTCATTAGAAGGTCTGGAAGGCTTTTTAGCGCCATGTTTCTCCTTCAGGTTTTCTTTAGAACGCCCCAGAGACTTTTCGGCGTCATGTTTTTGTTTCATGCTTTCTTTAGAATGCCTAGAAGACTTATCAGCGCTGGATTCGCGCTTCGAGCTCTCCTTAGAATGTTTGGAAGATTTTTTTGGGTTTTCTGAATAGCCCGCTTTCTTGTCCATTTTCTTTGAACCTTTCCCAGTGGCTGTTGCTGCTTTTGGGTTTTTCGCGTCTCCCCCAGCAATAGCCGCAGTGGCTGCCATGAATACGTATGTATCCGAAGGCAGCACCTTCAGTTCAGAATCGGAGCCACTTTTGTGGGAGCCTGTGTGAGTCCGTTTCTTCTGGGATGCCTTTATGTTGTGGAGCCTGGAAGTTGATTGCGCGTCTTCGTTTGTCGTCTGTTGCACAGTAGAACTAAGCCTACGCGAGCTGCGGACTCCTGTTGAGTCGCGAGTCTTTTCAGCAACCTTGCCACCTTCGAGTGATCGGATTTCGCGCTTGTGTTTCGAGTGCTTAAGCATACCTTCGTGGCGTGCTTGTTTGTCCTTGGCGTCTTCGCGCAAGGTGTCTAGCACATTGCTCCTTGGTGCCTCTTTGTTAGCACTGTCGTTGGTGGATGCGATAACTTGGTTACGGTGGTATGTTTTGCAAAGTACGCCGTCGAAAGGCAATGAGCTTTGAGTTCCCTTGCACCTTTCGCTCGGTACCACTTCGATGTCGAGCGATTGCTCGGAAAGCTCGTAGATGATTTCCGGAGTGCGAGGTGACATCATTTGGCCACTCTTCATGTCCCTTGTATACTTCGGCTTTCCGACGCCTTCGTCAATGATTTGTTGTATCTCTCTCGGACCTGCGAGATACGATCCGCAGTTGTCGTGGACGCACTCGTCGCGTATTGCGGCAAGGAAGCCCTTGTCTTTGGTAGCGCGGTGCGTGCCGACTTTCTTCGAACTCATTTGAACGGGTGGTGGCTTTATTTTCACCACAATACGGCCGCCCTTTGTGTCCTTTGTCGTTTTCGCACCCGTACACGTTGTGCTTGGTTCCAAGAGCTGATGAAGTAAGGTACTCTCTTGTGCCACCGCTACAGGAGGCTGCCTATTCTCTTCTGCGCTTTTATTTAAAGCACTTTTACTCTTTCCTGCCGACACAGATGGCCCACTAGTGGTGATAGCAGAGGCATGTACGCTACCAGAGTCGGGTAAAAGTTCCTCTTTTAGGACGCTATGTAAATGTTTTGCAGCGCTGATAGATGATCTTCGGGCTTGCTTATCGACTAAGGTGGACTCGTGGAATAATTTGGATCTTTTGTTGTTGACGCCATCACTCTCGGTCGCTTGCTCCGCTGAAACGTCGCCATGTAGACGCTTATACTTCGCCGCACATACGCTTGCTCTCCTTGGAGGTTTCATTGGCGGTAGGGTAGACGGCTTACGAATGTCTGGTTCGGCGACGGTTGCCTTTGTTCCATTAGCCTTGAGTGCATGTGTCTCGTGCGTCGGAGAGTCCGGCTGTGAGGATTGGACTGCAGGAAATACACCGGGTCCTTTGCATTCTTCGCGATGCTTATCAGTGCCCTCTTCCCGCGCGGGGCCTTTCGCCGATACACTCGCTCGGCGTGCAATTTTGACCTTGAATAATTCATGCTGCATGTCGAGGGGGCTTTCGGCGACCTTTTCAGAAACACTGGCTCTTCGGGCTGCTTTTGCAATGAACGGCTCAGAGTCTTCATAGCGGCCATCTGAGGACACTACTGAGCCTTTACTTTCCCTGGACGCTTTCACTTTGAATGGTGCGGGCATTTCTTGTTCGTCATCCGGGGACATTGCGGGAAAGCCGCCTCTTCGCACTGCTTCTGCCTTGAACGATTCGTACATTTTTTTGCCACCCTCTGGAGCCACTGTGGAACCTGTGCTTTTCCTGTGTGGTTTTCCTTTGAATGGTTCAGACATGTCCAGAGTACCTTCAGGTGTCACTCTTGAAACGCTAGCCCTGCGTGCTGCTTTGAATGTTTCAGGAATGTATGTGTGGCCCGCGGGTAACTTTGTGGAAACGCTTGCTCTTCGAGCTGCCTTTGCTTTGAATGGCTTTTGCCCTTCTGAGGGGCTGTGCAGATTGGGTGAGACCAATCGATGCAACACGCTAGATTTTTTGGCAGCTTTGGCTTTGAAAGAACCATCGTCACTTGCGTGGGAAACGCTAGCTCTCCGAGCTGTTTTTACCTTGAATGTCTCATACTCATCCGAAAGGTCTCCAGGAAAATCTCTTGAGACACTAGCCCTGCGTATAGCTTTTAATCGGGGTTGGTCTTGTTCATGGCGCATGCTTTCATTGGGTGGAAAGACTTCATTTGACGAAACGCTAGTTCTTCTCGACGTTCTGGCTTTGAAGGAATCTGAATCAGTGGTGGTGTGGTCTAATGATGTCGATAGTGCCTTTGTTAAAACACTTGCCCTGCGCGCTGCTTTAGACCTGAAAGCATTTATGTCTTTGCCATCAGGTTTCGTAGAAGGTCGTCTAGACGAAACGCTAGCTCTCCGTGTCGCTGTAGCTTTGAAGCTGGCAAAGTCCGCTGCAGCAGCAGCTACTGGGGGCTCTTTTTCAGGGCTCGAACCCTCCGAACTGTCTTTCATGTGCGACCCAAGCTTTAGAAGAAGACCTGCTCCGACACTTGCCCTTCTTGCTGCTAGCAACTTCGTCCTGCGCGGTGGAGGTGGCTCATTGGTTTCAAAGGGTTCCTGCTGTAACATGCTGGCTCTCCTTACCGAAGCCATCGCTAGCCTTCCATGGGATTGCTCAAGAGCCGCTGAAACGCTAGCCCTTCTCGTTGCTCTCTGTTTTGTAGAGTGCATAGCGCTTTGTCCTGTTGCTCTCTGTCCTCTGTCAACTAGGTCCACTTCGAGGTCGCTGCTGCCACCTTTGTGAGCTGACCTTTTCCCGGCGTGAGATTTTCTTCTCGTCTGATCATTGTTGAAGATCCTTGACTGTGGCAGCCCTTGCTCGCTCAGCAGTCCTGGTTGGCGGTTGCTTTCTGCTGCTGTTGTTTCAGACATGCGCATCTTCGTAATGCCTTTAGGTACACTTGGACCTTTTCCGATTGCAGATTCGGGCGCCGTATGGTCGAATCCGACTACGCTTACGGGACGTCGATCAGATGCCTTTCGCGTATCTTTCAGCTCGAAAGGCGGCAGCCGGGCATCGCTAACTCCTTCAACGACTTTCGCTCTTGCTAGCGCTTCTTCGGAGAATCTCTGAAACTTTAGCGCCTCTTCGGAAGCCTGCTGCGCCTTGCTCATAACCATGTCGGCCATCTTTGAGAGGTTTAATGCGGTCTGCACCGAGGGCGGATGTCCAACGACTGGAGCGCTCGCCCATCGCAACCGCTGAGCATCGAGAAGACCTGGCGCACCATGAGGTCCGTCGAAGCCGTAACCATGACCGGGCGCGGCCAAGTCATACCCGTAGGGCAGTGGTCTGTAGGGAGGTTTTTCTCCCTGGAAGTACGTCGATTGGAGCGAGGGGTCGTACGGGGAGCGTGTCTGCGCGTCCTGAAGTGCGCCCAGTCGCGAAAGTTCCTCCTCGCCGCTGGTGTCGGCGACTTCTCGGAGAGCACGCCTGAGAGCTGCGTACCCCGCGAGTGCCTCGTTTGCTTTCTTAGCATAGAAAACGGCCTTGTCCATAAGCTCCTTGGTGTACAGAGCTCGCATCTGGTGCTCGGACTCGTGGCTGCATTCAAGCGAGTCAATGGTGCGGGCTGCTGCACGAAACTGTTTGGCGAGGCGCACTGCCCGCTTCACATCGCGAGAGGCGACCGCTAAGCGTGCGCTGGCCTTGGACATACCTTCTTCACTGCTGAGGTCTAAGGAGGTGACGGACGTGTCGCTAGATGCGCTCAGTGCGAGCCCTTCTTCGTCCGGCACGTCCGTGGCCTGGTCCCTGACGTTGGAGTGGAAGCCCTTCAGATGGTGCTCTTCGTCGATGCAGCATCGTTCGCAGCACGTGTTGCAGCGGCACAGCTTGGGCGTACAGCGTCGTGGTGGGCAATATTCTGGTATGCACGCGATTATGTCGGCAGCCTGCCAGACAATGCCGCGGCCGTGTTCTTCGAGGAGCTCTCCAGCCCGGCGCAAGTTGCCATCTAAGATCTCGAAGTACTCGTAGTTGAGTTCTTTGGGCAGCGATGGTGATTCGGAGCCGTCCGTCGTTGAACCAGAGACTTTCGGACGGCGCTTCGGACTGTCAGCGCCCTTGACGCGAGTGAGCGACTCGGAGGTACCCACCTTGGAGCCCTTGGATTTCCGTTTCGCCTTCATCGTCTTCGAATACGCCGTCGTCTTCGTGTATGTCTCGTCTTCGTCTTGAGCGTCTTCGTACCGAGAGGAAGATCTACGACTATGCGACTTGGTCTTGGAACGCTTGTTGGCTTTCCTATCGCTGTCGGCCATGATGGAGTGCGTTCCTCCCGATCCACGTTGACGGTGGAGACGCTCTTCCTCCGAACTTATCGATGCTTTCTTCTGTGAGTCGTCTTCTCTTTGAGATGTCTCATAAGGCGAGCGGACGAGTGCTGGCCGAAACTTTCAGACTGCCGCAGGTAGACGTCGGAGCGAGTGACGCGAGACACGTCTGCTGCACGTGCCACTTGGCGGATCTTCTTTTTCGTCTTGCTTTTTGATGCCTTGAATGTGAAAAAAAACTGTGCACGGGAATATGGAATATGTCTAGAAATATCGGCAAAAAGTGTCGCCTTTACTTATGGGGGAAATAAGATATTTTTTTATTCTTCGAAGGTTTAATATTTAATAGGTTGACCTCCAGAAACGCGATAACGACGATGCGGCAGCGCCAGCCAGCGCATACTTTATTAGTACGTAATGTTATGATTATTCAATTTATATTTCCTAGATGATTGATTGATTCGTTTTCCTTCACCTAAATTTCAAATTCATGTTTCTCCGATGTATCAAAGCATTGATACTTGTGAACAATGTCGATCAAAAAGCAAATATCAATATCTGAGGGCAACATCCATAGGGAAGTATCAAATGCTGTCCTTTTTTATACTAGCAAATGCATAGATACGTAATTGTGAAGAACCTGGCGTTTCTTACGCTGCACTCACAAGGCGACGCAATGCATAATAAAGCGGGTATTTCCTACGAACTATTGCAATGAAAGACCAACTAGCCTGCATACACACCCTCGTTCAGTTTCCTACGCTTCGCTAAGACGATACAGTGCTGCTACCTACCACTGGCTGCGCGTTTTACGCAAACTCGTGTTTCTGGAGATTACTACCAGATGGCGTTCATATCTCACGCAGCGCCTTCAGACAAAAGACTATCGTCTTTCGATGGCATTCGCTGCGAAAGACGTTGATACGCAGCCAATTTTTATCGGCAGGAATATTTGGGTGGAACATTTATGTAAAACTTTAATTGTTTACGGGGGTGCCGCGCGTACATCAAACGCTATTACAGTTGTCGCGCGGACACTTTCAATCGTGGTCAAGCACCTCTGGGAATCGAATTTCTTGACCAAGATTGACTCCCTTTCGCGTGATTCGGATGCTGACCCGAAGGTCGCGGGTTCGATTCTGACCGTAGTCGTCATATTTCGATGGAAGCGAAATGCCAGATGCCCGTCTGCTTCGCGATGTCAGTGCGCGAACCCGAGATGGTAAAAACTTCCGGAGCCCCCCACTACGGCGTCTCTCATAATCATATTGTGGTTTTGGGAAGTAAAACCCCAAATATTATTATTACCCTTCTCGTGTAACAGCAATCAAGAAACTAGATTCTGCATCGATCGCGATCAAAAGTACATCGCGTGACAGCGGCGTAACTTTTACGCACACATTTTTGCGATCGCGTACAGAAGTTTCACTGAACACCAGTTCCTCCAGGTGAGTATATCTCCTTCTTATTTTTTTTGTTTGTTTGTAATAACGACTAGCTCTGCTTTTTAAGGAGTATTGCGAATACACAAAACACCCAGGCTCCTCCGAAACGATCTGTCACAACGACTTTGGTGTTGATACACAAGTAATGCATTCATTGAAAAAAAACAAGTCACCAGATGTTCTCTCCGAATGAATGATCGAACGGTAGCAGATAGTTTACTGGTTGTGATTTGATCTTTCCCGAAGCACGAGCACGTGATTGCGTGGTAATCAAGAAGCTTGGCTCAGGGTATGTGTTTTCGTATTCGCTTAGCGTCGCGGCTCGGATGGCTAGGACAACCACTGTAAGGGTGAGTGCCTCGTAGTAGTTGGACGTAATCGCATTCGAATCACCACGATCTGGGAAACACTGTCGTTCGTAATCAACAGCGTGGAGGCTTTTATGACGGCTGCTCATTACGTATTCAAACAAGCACTCGTAACCATGGCGCCGGTTACTTCCTCCAGTTCTGCCGCGCTTACAAAGCAAGGCAGGTGTGTGCCTGTACGGAACGTCGCGCATCTTAATACAGCTCGGGAACCGAATGCGCAATGTTTTCAGACCACGGCCGTGGCATTTTGGTCATGGACGAATGCGGCACTGAAGTGCTCACGGGTGTGTCGAGATTCGCAAATCTGCGGGCTCCCAGATAAGAAGTGATTCAAAGCAATAAGGACAAGTGTTTTGCAGCGAAACCGGATAACACTCGGTATATCACGTGATTGTATTGTGGTAAGTTCTAGTGCTTCCCACCGCTCTTTCTTACTTTCTCTTTCTCTCTCTGCGTTCGTTCTTTCACCCATCAGGATTATTACTGGCCGTGCATCGGAGAAAACGGCGCACGTGTGCCATGATCGATGCAGAAGAGGACGAAGAAGAAGAGGAGGATGGCAAGAGCGAGCTTTCGAAACGTTCTATTCTAGTGTGAGAATTCGCTGCTGGCCGTTGAAGCTTGCTCTCGGGGTGTGGCCAAGAATTAGGTAGCTGTTGTTGGTTAATTGATCCATAATCGTTTCTTATACTGCAATAGTTGTTTGATAAGTGTTCTTTGTGCAGTTCAGACAAGACAAGATGCCCTTATCTTCGCCAGGTCTAGGGACTTTTCTTTGGTCTGCTTCTACGGATCCGAAGGAGGTGCCAGTGGATCTTTTCTTGCGCAACGGAATATTCCAGTGGCTCTAGTCCCGAACAATGGCGGCATCATTCGGACGAAAAACCCGAAAATCATTCAGGCGGAATTGCGGTCAGTAACGGCCCATTATTAGTCCATAACGGAGGTCCGCCAGTTCGGCAGAGGAGGCATACTGTGCTTTTCGCCAGACCAGTCCTGTGTCCTAGATCTTCTAAAGTGCTCGACGTTTGCATCCCAGCCAGTGAGCGCGTTCATACCTTCTCATTTAGCATGTACCCGAGGTCTAGTGCGTGGCGTCGATGCCAACATGCCACCCTCCGAAGTACTAGAGTGGTTTTCGCCAGCAGGTGCTATTTCAGTCTATCGGTGTGGACGGGTGGTTGATAAGAACAAAATACCAACTGAGTCTGTAATTGTGACCTTTGCGTGATCAGTCCGACCATCAGAAATTAAGGCTTGGCCTTTAATTTACAGAGTAGAGCCGCTCTCTCCTCGTCCGGTCCAATGCATAAAGTGTTGGCGTTATGGTCCCGCAATGAAAAGTTGTAGGTCAGCGGTCAGGTGTAAGGTATGCGGGGAGGTCACAATTCTAGCGACTGTCAGAGTGATGAAGAAAAGTGTTGCCTATGTAACGAAGCTCATGTGGCCGATAGCTCTAGTTTTTCGGCAAAGGTACGTGAACTGCAAATTCTCGAGATAGTAGAACGGCGCACGTGTGCCATGTCAACACCAGAATTTACTCACTTCAGATTTCCATGGAAAATTCATTGGTGTCCTACAAGACAGTTGGAAACCATAATAATCAGATTTCGATGTCGCGTCTCCCCGTTAAATTTCTATTCACACAGGGCTGGTCTGGCAATATCATCACTATGCAACTTTTGTTCAGAATTGGAAACAATAGAGCACTATTTTTTATCATGTAGCCGATACAAATTGCTTAGGAAAACACTCTTAGTCCTCCCATTCGCTAGCCTGGGGCTGAATTTCACTGTAGAAAAAGTACTTTCCTTCGGTGCTTACGATCTGGGCTTCAGCCACGAGAACGTTTTCTATGCAGTTTGCAAGTCCCTTAATGAAAGTAAAAGAATTAATCTTTTAATTGCGTGATTATTATTCGTGAAAAAAATTCCAACATACACAAGAGCATTGTTGAACCATGCTGATTCCTATTCAAGGTAATGAATAATTGTCTTATCTGAACGAGTGACAAACAACTATTGCACTCCTTTCGTTCTGCCTAGGGTGTATTTTCTTTTTTCTTTCTTTTTTTCCAGTGGGTGGTTTCGATATTGAAAAAAAAATATCTTACTGAATTAAGTCATCAATTCTTGGCCGATCCCCCCGAGTGGGTACGAGCCATGACTGTGGAATCATCATCATCATCATCAAAGAGCGAGCTCCGGTCCATCACGATAGTTTTATGTTTGCGACATACTAATTACAGCGGGCTTAAATAGCTTCGCTGTTACAATAAGCTATTATTGTCCTTTTACAAAAGCAAGATAAACGTCATTTTGCTCTCAATGCACACAAAAACGAAAGACGTGTGGTCGGGTAGTGCTCATGGATAAGTACTGCTCAATTCCACGTCGACATGGCAACCGATGTAAAGGCCAGTCTGGCCCGAAACTTGCTAAGCACAACTTTCTACCCCTGTAAGAGGGATCTCCAACCAGCAGCCCCCACATGATAAACGTCGTCTTATACTTTCTTTTAATGACTGTGGCTGTTTGTGACATTATACTAAATGGTGTTCGCATTACGTTTTGGCTTATCATGAACAATCACGCTTCGTTTGTTTAAGTTGCACAAATGTGATGCGTGAGGCAGGCACCCTATGCACTCACCGTTTATATATATATATATATATATATATATATATATATATATATATATATATATATATATATATATATATATATATATATATATATATATATATATATATATATATATATATATATATATATATATATATATATATATATATATATATATATATATATATATATATATATGAGCTGTCCGCTCATAATAAGTTCACGTGCTACGTGACGCCAAAACATGCGAATAACAGTGTTTTCACACTCGTTGTTTGGCTTATAGATGGCGCTGACTGTCACTCCTACTTCTAAATTCACATATAAACCCCAAAAAGTGGATGGAGGGACGGCCGCTGTGATAGCTCAGTGGTTAGAGCATCGAACGCGTTATTCGAAGGTCGTAGGTTCGATTCCTGCTCACAGCTGGTAATTTTTTCATCCACTTTTCTTTCTTCTTTCTTCTTATTTACATTCCATTGGTTCTAATAACTTCCCCTGTACATTCCTTGGCATTACTGTTTGTTATATCTCATTAATATTGTGTTAAAACACGGAAATACGAGCCCTTAGGTATACACTTCTCTCCCTTATTTTATATATATATATATATATATATATATATATATATATATATATATATATATATATATATATATATATATATATATATATATATATATATATATATGTGTGTGTGTGTGTGTGTGTGTATGTGTGTGTGTGTTTGTGTGTGTGTGTGTGTGCATACACTCTTCCTCTTCACCTCGAGTCTCCTGCCGGTCCCATAGCATCGCGTCGCGTGCAGGACGGCGTTTCATGGCGTGGCTTTCTCGCCACTTGTGTGGTGGCTTTTCCGACCGCAAATTGTTGCACGCGTCCCCTGCGAATGTCGAACTGTGGCAATTGGCAATATATAGTTAGGCACTTGCGCTGCTGGGCTGAGCTCGGGGTCCTGGGTTAAACGGCCCGGCCAAGACATTTCCATGGGGACGAAAATAGAATAACACCCGCGTACTTAGATGTAAATGCACCGTAAAGAAGTACCAGATTGTCCCAACTTATACCGAGTCTCTCGATACGGCGTGCCCCTTAGTAACGTCTCGGTACTGGCCCGTAAAAACTTATATATTATTATTCATTCTCACAAACTAGTTTTACTCTGTCAACTCGAATATTTACGAGGGAGGGAACTTTTCTTGGCACAAAATCGCTGCGTCTTCAAGAAAACTGCACATCGAAATGTAGGGAAATTCAAGCTTACAAGTAGTTCAATGACTGACACGCGTCATTTGTGTAGCCAAACATTCTGCCGCACAACTTACCATAGTGCCACTAGCTCCACAAGACGCTGTTAACCATCATGAAGAGCGGACTACTACGGTTCTTCAGAAATCAGGTTCGCATTCGTCTATAATACTGGGGTCTTACGAGCTGAGATCTCTGCATGATTATGACACACGCTGTAGCGTAGAGATTAAAAGTTCAACGACATGGGTTTCTTTAGCACGCATTTACTTCGCGCAGCACACGGGCCTCTAGCATTTTCGCCTCCATCGAAGTGCGACCGCCGTGGTCGGCACTGAACACGTGACTTAGGTTAGCAGCCGCGCATCGTTACCAATGTACCACCGATGTGTGCGTTCCTTTGCTTATCAAAATTTTGGTTTATACTATTAACGAATAATTGTGTCAATGCAGCCACTCAGTGCATTCTTACTCGACCAACGTCACTGACTCGAGCATCGGCTGTTAACATAATTATGCAGAAGTAGAGTGCAGGCACGCGAGGCGTGTTTCGACGAAGCGGTCCGCATAAATTGTTGGCTCAGAAAAGCCTGGCTTCCTTCACCGTCACGGTGTACTCGCTAATTGAATAGCAGTTACATAGGCGAGCGTATGCCGCTCCGTCCGTCTTTTACGTTCCTTGAAGTCATTCCAGTCACCGCACATCGACGTGCCCGGAGCCGATCTCTCGCTACCGAAGTCTCGCAAGCGTATAATTGTTTGCCAACCACAGGGAACCTCTCTGCGACTCGGTTCGTTAGAATGGTACCTTCCTAGTCTGAGCGATGCCTAATTTCGAGTCGTCTCCAAATTAGCTGTGTACTTAATGTATCAGGGTTTTCGTGGCTCACGACTGCCGAGAGCTCTGCAGAAAGCGCGCCTGGCCTTTTCTTGGTTCAAGACGAATGTGCAGTGTGTAGCTGTCATGAAATAGTATGCGTGTTTTCTTTTTCTCTAACTTCGTGTTTTCTACTTTTCGCGCCAGCGTAGTCACCGTTGAAACAAAGTGCAAGTGTTCGTTCGCAAATATTTGAGAAGTTCGCCTTCTCTTTCACGTTTTTCGAGACAAGAAGTTGTGACCGTTAGGAAAGAAAGCAAGAAAATCACACAGCATTTGCTTCTTTTTTTTACTTTTTCATTAAACGCATGCAAAAAGAGGTTTATGCCACCATGAGTACCCGCTACACCTCTTCTCTTACATATTACGTCACCCTAATATAGCGAACAAGCAAGTAACTATACTACAGGCACGTGAACTAACACTCACGCACTTAGTCCCATTACTTCAATACAGGCAGGCATCCATGCACCAGAAAAGTTCAGGAAACACAAATATTCGCACAAACAAAACGTCTACACATAATAACATGAATGTTCGCTAAGATGTCAAAGCGAACCATAAAGCACTAGCATATTGTCTTTGAAGTGTCGCATCCCAACTGCAACAGTTCTGCTTGATTAAACAAATGCTGCGCAGACACAAAAGACACTATAGTCATGCAGCCAAGAACACCCTTTCCTGGTAATTCTAGCTTCAAGAGGGCTTAGAGGCTATACCGAATGTAATTAAGGTCTTGTTTTTAGTCCACATAAGTTTACATTGCCACAATTCTTTATTTGTACGAGGCTAATCACCAATACATGCGTAGCTAGCATGCATGTTGTAAGTGATGCAGTTTTGAAACTAATGAGCCAAATAGCTAGAAAATCTACATTGGTAAATGAAACGTTATAATTAAGCTCAACTACATCATGGACGTTAACTTGATTTTCGTGAATTAATATTGACCCTCAAGAGCACCAGAGCTAAATATGCCGCACCGTCATACGTTCATCGTGTTATAGGAGAACAAAAACGTGAGATCCTTCGATGTACCAGCCTTAAGTTTGTATGTACAGGTTCTCCTATAATTGGGGAAGCATTTAAGTGATCACTTCCAGGGCGCAATGCTTGCGTCAAAGGAAAAATATAAGTCAACATTTCCTTGTCATATGCCCCGGCACTGTTAGCCGAGATCGAGTATATGTGATGACCCAACGACAATGGATGAAAAATCCATCGGCAAAGCACGACGTCCCGCGTTTTTGTCACAGACGATCTAACAAGGCAACGTACCAAGCGAACTCCCACCCCCTCCTTCCTTCCGTTCTCACTTTTCACTTAGATGCAAGAAAACATTTAAGAGCGATGCTGTTTAAGCTAACCGTCATCTGCCTGTCGGCATCAGAAGTGATCGTCACTATGAACCGGTACGCGCTTTCTAGATGCTCTTCTAGATGCCAACATTACTACTTTTGTGCATCAGTGACACGGCTAATTAAACAAAAAAATAACTAAACAACAAAACAAACTACATTCTGGCTATCGTTAGCCAGAAAGGACGCAATACATCACAAAGTACCGAAAGCAACGAAAGGATATCAAATGGCGCTGTCTGCATCCCTCGACTGACGTGCGTCTCCGAGCTCTGGACCGGGACGAAGTAGGTTAATAAAGAACGCCGAGCACTTTTGACGAGCCGCCCCTCATTCTCTCCGTGTTTCGGCAGCGCAAACATGCGTGGGAAGGAGGCAGATGCCATCAGTCTTGTTATTACGCGCGCCACTGCATGCGTTCGCTGCGTGCCCGTGCCATAAGAAGTGCGCCACATCGCATCGCGTTTCACTCCATTCCCGTCCAATGTGCATTTCGGGGGCAGTTAGTTGCGATCCGGCGTCACTTGAAGGCAACACGGAATGCCAGGCGGCTCATCGAGAGCGCAGGCGCGAGCGACGTAATTTCGTTCACAGAAAGAGCAGGCTGTATGGTCGGACACCGACAATCACGCACTTTGGCCCAGTTAGCTTGGCCTCTTGACTAGTTAGGCAATTATGGTTACATTTTGGAACGGGGCCTTTCGTTCCGAAGCTAAACCACACGGCGTATTCGGTAGATGGAACGACATAAATTAAGACACTTCCTCGAAACGAGTTAGGCTTTTCCCTTATGGATGCGAGCTTGATCAGCGTTGTCTGCGCGCAGTGTTATTACGTAAATTGTATGTAATCCTTTGCTCCTTCAGGCCAACATGGATTGAGTGGCACGCTTTAATGAATCCTTCGGTCTGAGAACGAAATGAACCTGACATAAGCCCACAACAAGAGCTGAAGAAAGCATTTACCGTTCTATTAGAAAACGGTATAAATACAGTTTCACTTCACTAAAAGCGGTTACTTCAACTAAACTATCGGCGTTGAACCACGAAAGCCATTCTCATTGTGATGTGTCTGCTTAATCCACTGCTGGTTAGCTTTAAAAAAAAAATACAATTTTCCTTTTTTTTTTGCTGTAAATCTGGTTTCTTCCCAATAAGCTTCTTTAGGTGGGCAAGCCCGCTTTACAGTTTTAATTCACAAGAACTGCATGTTTAATAATGCATAGGAAGGCACTGAGCGACTGAGACAAGGAACAAAGAACACGCACCACACACGAGCACTGACTAACAACTGGATGCACCTTGCACCACAGTAGTCTTATATGTACGTACAAACTCGACAAATGACATATCGGCTGTCAACGTGGCCTACCAAACACCAAGTAAAGAGGAGCAACCTTATTTATCTTTTTAGGAGCCACTTGAACGAGGCATGAAAATAGCAAAATCCAAGAATGCAAACTCATCGATAACTTTCTTCTAAATCTTCTAAATCCCACGGCTAAAGGCGTTATCGAAGTGCACAGATTTTAAAGGCCAATGAAAACGCACGCAAAAGAAAAAAATAGAAAAAACATGAACAACATTTACAATGGTGAAACATTAATGTAACAAAATAAAACATTCGGCAAATTTGATCTCAGCGTCATGAATGACACCCAGAACAAGTTTCCTGGAGGTTTTATTTAGTTATCAGTGTCTCCCTTACCAGTCTGCATTTCCGATGGAGGCGGAAATGTCGAGGCCCGTGTGCTCAGATTTGGGTGCACGTTAAAGAACCCCAGGTGGTCAAAATTTCCGGAGCCCTCCACTACGGCGTCTCTCATAATCATATAGTGGTTTTGGGACGTTAAACTCCACAAATCAATCAAATCAATCCCTTATCAGTCTGCCCACCATCCCTTTTATCTAAGCCTTCTTCTTTTGCTCTTTTTTTTCAATCGATTGTATTCATTCCACCCACCACCACCCCTCCGCCATATTTTTTCACACTTAGCACGGTTTTGTAGCGCCACCTAGGAGATCGACCAACGTTCGACCAAGCGAGCACGCCGAGCGATGAAGCCTTCGTGTGACGTCACGCGATGAGACTTTACAATGCACATCACAGATTACGGCCACGTGCGACGCCATGATGCCAGCGGGACGACATCGAACGGCGATTTTTCGCAGCAATTCGTGTTCATGCCGACGCCACCAACGAACACTTTTCCTGTTTTTTGTGGCATCTAAATCTTTCGCCTTGAAGAGGCCCTGCAACGCTTTTGCAATTGGCCATGGAATAGAAACACTAAAGGAGCTTATCGCCTCACGAATTCCCCACCGCAATAAATCTTTAGAATCGGTCCAGTACGGGCTGAGTTACAAAGATTTGTCGCATAATGCAAATTGCATACTCTCTTCTCTCGTCTCGACGAAAGCGCTAGAAGCTGAGCAGGAGGGATGGCAGGGGGGGGGGGGGGACGAAATACCTCACGCACCTCATGACCTTGAACACTTCGTCTTCTTTTTTTTAATCGAATGCGTGGCTTCTCAGTGCGATCACGCGCGCACGCGTGGACAAGTCGCGGCCTCTCGCGCCGGCCCCAGTGATGACCAAGCGCGTCATGCTCAAATGAGCCAATGGCTGATACTTGGCCTGTGACGCAGTGATTTCAAAGTCTGTAACGTCATTTCTCAAGAGAAAGCAATTTTTAGCTGACTTTGAAATTGTGGATTCCAGGCCGCGTGCCACGCTGTAATGTTTGACTCGCGTGTTCTCTTGAGCCTCGACTGCTGGTCGGCAGCGTTTTCTGACCGTGCTCAAAAGGTGTTGCAGGGCCCCTTTATTAGGGCAAACAGGCCACGGCAGTAGTATGGCAGAATGATGACACCTAGAAAACCAACATAGACTACTGTCTCTGTATGACTCTGAATTGCATAGCCGACACATTTGTATTGTAACTAGCCCTTTTTTAAGAATGTGGTTGCGGGGAAAAAAGTTCCAGAGGAAACGCTGAAAGGCATCGATATGAAAAGCATTTTAGTGCACCGCTTGTACTATAACTTGAAAATAGTTCGGTAACAATTATATGCTTAAAGGAAAGGGAGTATATCTTAAAAACGATATTATTGCGAAGGCAGCGCTCCACAGAGTCTACGTGAATAGACACTAGCGGGCGCTACAGCTTTGTTTGACTTCATCTTGCTTTTGAATTTCGTGTCGCGCTTATGTGCAGGTCAGGACTTATAGAAATTAAGCAATATAATGAGTTACAATAGACTGCAAGCACCGTGTGTGTTCGGTGACGATAAGTACAGGATATTTTGTTCTAGTTATTTTAAAATATTTGTTTAAAAAGCAGCGCGTTTTGAAATAACATACTGATATGGCCAAACATTCGAAACGAAGTACGAAAGGGGTGTTCTTCTCGAAGGGTTGACAGTTAATCTTTTCTTTGCAGAGTACCAGCTGTGCATGCTTTACACGCGAACATCGCATCTTTCATTCCATTAATCAACGCTATCGCCATAGCAACGTATGTCCATGGGGCCATAACGTACGCATTTAGCTCACAGTGTTGTAACCTGTCAGCATTGCGCTTTCTCCATTTTTTTCTTGTTTATTTAAGTTGGGCATGCGGTTATGATTAAAGTGCCGGAGATCTATATTTAGCTTCCCTCGAACTAGAGCTATCTAATTATTGCCAGAAGCCTATATTAATCAGAAAGAAAGGTCGTAGTTTAAAAAAGGTAAAATAAGTAATGACAGCACTCTGAAGCTTCTGTGGCGCAGTCTAAATCGAGAATTTCGCAATCTCTCTAGCAGCCGATATATGTTTTTTTTTTACTTCCCGTGCATCGTCGTTAATTCTCTTCAGTTCAGAAACGAACAAGCGGAAATGATTTTCGAAGCACTACGGCAACTGTTTTCCCCGTTTTGTATAAACGGAAAAAAAAGTAATTTCTTTTACTCACACGTGGTTTTTTTTTTCTAGGCGCTAAATTAACCGGCATCAAGCGGCTCATGCTACGGATAACTGCGTAATAAATTATCTTTCAGAAACATCATCAGTCAGGAACGCAGGCAACGCTCGTGGTTTTTCTTCTTTTTTTTTCTGTCAAACACGAGGCTGGAAGATATGGCAATGCAGATGAGAAACTGATAGGAACTTCGAGCATGACACATGCAAGGTGCGCGGAGGGAAGCGGTCATGAATATGTGAACGAAGAACTAATGTTATACAGCGACACTTTGTACATAGATCTTTTCTTTCTGTTTGTTTTAGAGCGCAATCCTTGTCGCCCGTTTCTTCATTGAGAGGTTTCGCCGCTGTCGGCGTAACCGAAACAGCGAGCCACTGCGAAGAAGAGCGAACCAAGCCACCACCACCGGGAACTAGGTGGTGGTGACCAAGCAGGTTTAAAAAAAAATTGTTGGAGTGGAAATTCTTGCCCACGAGTGAATCCGTGCTAGCCGTAAAATGGCGGCTGCGGCAGCCATCTTACCAGGGGCATGATGAGCTGTTGGCGTTCGGCGATCGAGAAGGAGCGTTTTCCTCGCACGCCCAACGAGTTTAACATGGCAACTTTATCGGGTGAGATAATGCTCAAAGTGCGCCCTTGCGTTATTAGTTTTCTTTAGTAAGCCTCGAATTCAAAGCAGATTTTATTGGAAATTAAGTCACCTTATTTACGTAGTCTCTATAATAACAAATCAAAGCCACTTGATGTCTAAGTGGGTACCATCAGAAAATCGCATGTTTTTGAGATCTTTGGAGGGCAAAAGCTGGCTTCATATTGCTGGCCAAGCATTGCGGGAGCTTCCACTCCAGCATTTTTTTTTAATGCGAAGAATTTCTTAGCGAACATCGGCGACTTTGAGCATATCTATCTATCTATCTATCTATCTATCTATCTATCTATCTATCTATCTATCTATCTATCTATCTATCTATCTATCTATCTATCTATCTATCTATCTATCTATCTATCTATCTATCTATCTATCTATCTATCTATCTATCTATCTATCTATCTATCTATCTATCTATCTATCTATCTATCTATCTATCTATCTATCTATCTATCTATCTATCTATCTATCTATCTATCTATCTATCTATCTATCTATCTATCTATCTATCTATCTATCTATCTATCTATCTATCTATCTATCTATCTATCTATCTATCTATCTATCTATCTATCTATCTATCTATCTATCTATCTATCTATCTATCTATCTATCTATCTATCTATCTATCTATCTATCTATCTATCTAGCCGCCTACGACTTTTAGCTCTCCTGGCCGTTTGAATAATGGTATCGATACCAAACTTGGTATGGCATAACATGACTGTATGAAGAACATACTTGACTAATCATAACATGAAAATCATGACATGTATGCCATGAATGTCATGATTTACATATCATGGTCCTGCAGCTCTTGCGGAGGTTTCAATCACATGGCACGTGGCAAAACTGGTAGGGAATGGCATGATTGCATGGCGAACACAAGCAACAGACCCTAACATGAAAATCATGACATGCGTTTTATGTAAGAACATGACTACATGCCACGCTCATGATGCGCTCGTGGTCGTTTCACTAGCTTCACTTATGCCAAATTTGGTATTACGGGACGTGAATGGATGACGAAGGTCTGATACTGGTGCAAACATGATAAACATGAGATGCGTGTCATGAAACAACATGACTACATACTACGCTCATGATGGGCTCGCGGTCATTTCGCTAGCTTCATATGTACCAAACTCGGTATTACGCGACGCGAACGGACGACATAGGCAAATGACATATCCAAACATAATCACAACATGCGTGTCATGTAACAACATGACTACATTCCACAATGATGGTGCGCTCGCGGTACAATCGTTAGCTTCACATATGCCAATTTTGGTATTACGTGACGCCAATGGATGACAAAGGTATGGGACTGGTGCAAACATGACAATCATGAGATGCGTGTCATGTGAAAACAAGACTACATGTCACAGTCAAGGCGCCAATACATTTCGACATGACGCGGTGCGCGTGCTCGCTGGCGTTCATTTTGTCGCATCACGCCAGCGTTGCCACGTGAGGCGCTGGTCCTGCCATATACTCGCAGGCGCGCGCCGCGCTGCGTTGCTTTAACGCAAGCGCGTTTCAACGCGTCCGGCGTCTCTCTGTCAGGAATAGAGGGAGCGCATCGGCGCGAAATGCAGCATGTCGCATTTCGTGCCAGTTGCCGTCGGGCCGCACCGACGGACGCTGGTCGCGCCTGGCGTCAGACTATAGAATGCTATCCTGATCCCACTTGCCCTACCACACACCCCCCTCAAATAATTCCTTCGTGAATCAATAAAGTTAATTACCTACCTATCTCGCGTCTACCTAACGTTACGTCGCTGTGGCCAGCGTGCACACGCTTTAACGCTACATTAGAGTATAGTGGGTCCTTGATGATGCGCTCGCGGCCGTTTTGCTGGCTATAGATATATACCAAATTAGGTGTTACGTGACGTCAATGGATGATGAAGTATATGTCTGGTGCAAATATGATAATCCTGACATGTGTGTCATGTAAGAACATGACAACATACCACGCACATAGCGTGCTCGCGGCCGTTTCGCTAGCTCCACATATACTAAATTTGGTATCACGTGACGTGAATAGATAACGAAGGTATACAACACATCCAAACATGATAATCATGACATAGACGTCATGTACGGCATCATTTACCTCCACCTCGTAACGTTGTGCTGATTTTAAAGTGGCATATCAACATTTCTCATTCGCGCTTTGCATATCATCGATTCCCACTGTACGTGAAATCTGCCTTTTTTTTTTCGTGCTTTTGACACAATATTATGGGATCTAAAGGAGAATAATGCGAAGGAAAGTATAGGGAAAGTTAATAGACCGAATCGTAATGTAAATGGGAAGAAATGTGATATATATATATATATATATATATATATATATATATATATATATATATATATATATATATATATATATATATATATATATATATATATATATATATATATATATATATATATATATATATATATATATATATATATAATCATGTTTGCAGTTCTGAAGCACATGCAGCTGCCCTTAATTAATTTGGCGTTACATTCTTTAGAACAATGTCTTGTTACATTCGATATATATCTTTAAAAATGACATAAAATAGCATTGTGCATGTCGTGATGGTAATTTAAGTATAACGAATGATACGCAACTCAAGTTTGTGTCGTAGCGTCACTGTTGTAATAAAGGGCTGTCATCTTTTTGGACTTATGTTGTATTAAACGCTACATTTCTAACTACACCACAGACTCTTCTGTTCTTGTTTTGTTCTGCGCGTGTTAGATTTCGCATTAAATTTTGTTTAAATATGAAAGCAACTTGCCCAACACACTGCCCTTCTGAAATGTACTTAAATCACGCTAAAGCAACGTTTAGTTGTGAAGCTGCAGTGCACGTTTAAGCGTTACGAGTTCTTGCTTTGTTTTCTAAATGTTTGCGTGTCTGGGATCATTACAAGCGTTGAAATCAGAATGTCCACCACGAGAAGATATCATTTTGCGCGATTTAAGAAAGCTGGTGTGAGAGCCTATACGTGCTTATAACATTTTAGCACTGTGACAAATCTTCGCGTTTTATCCACCGTGCGAAATCTCTCCAATGTACTGTTTTGCGAGGATCTAAATGCTTTTGCACTCAAACAAGCTCTTTCATTGTCTTGAAAGTACACCATTGAATTTAAAAGAAATTATTTTGTCCTGAAACACGAACGCTAGTGTTCTCGTAAAAGTGCTGGCCGCAGTAAGCCATGGGCATAACTACAAATTCCGCAACTAGAAGCTTGTGTACGGACGCGAGAAAAAGTGCGAAAACAAGTGGCGTCGAAGACTTTCTTTTTTGATTTAGTGGCTTGATCTTTACGCATGAAAAGTAACAGCGCATATGAGCGGGTTTTTGACCAGTGTGATTCCACATTGTGGAGTTGGGCTAGAAGAAAAAAAAGACGTTTTTACATGTGCGCGCGCGCGTGTGTGTTTGTGTGGGTGTGTAAGTGGGTAGATTGGGGAGGGGGTTGATATCGTGGGATCTTCATACTTTTACTTGCAACCTTATAACAGCAATAAATAGTTGATGCGCGAAATTGTTTCGCTTTCTTTTGGGATTTTTCCACTGGAAGGAATTCCAGGGGAAAATATACATTAGGCTGGACCAGGTTGCGCTAGGTTCACTATTCTACACGTGGAAAGGGGAGGAAAGACTTGAGAGAGAAAGAAAGAACAAGTGATACGCATACACAGTGGCACCACGCTTAGTCAAGCAGTGTGCAACTGGGAACAGTTTGAGAGTACGATTCGTTTGCTACAAACTGCAAACTGTTTTTGAGAACGATTCGTTAACGGTCGTATTAGACGAAATAGACTGCCATACATGAAATTGATGATTGCTTGCAAACACTGGCTTCAAAGTGTGAAGAAATTCCGGAGCGTTTAGAGTCGATGGCGTTGTCATTTTGGTGTGCGCATTGTGCTCATCAGTGACCTCAACACAGCAATGACACGTAGGCCTTAATCTGGTCGCGGAGATTATCAGTGGAACACTGCACCAGCTCTCTACGAGTTGAAAGTGGTGGTAGCGATTGCCCCGCGGCACCCGCCAACACTCTCATCGCCTCTGCGTCTCTTCGGCTCTCCGAACGTAACGCCTTGGCTGGAATAGTGGTAGTATCGTCAAGGAGAAGTCCGGTCGTACACTGTCGTCCTCCGTCGGGGACGCCCCGCCGTGGTGGTCTAGTGGCTAAGGTACTCGGCTGCTGACCCGCAAGTCGCGGGATCGAATCCCGGCTGCGGCGGCTGCATTTCCGATGGACGCGGAAATGTTGTAGGCCCGTGTGCTCAGATTTGGGCTCACGTTAAAGAACCCCAGGTGGTCGAAATTTCCGGAGCCCTCCACTACGGCGTCTCTCATAATCATATATGGTGGTTTTGGGACGTTAAACCCCACATATCAATCAATCAATCCGTCGGGAACGGCAACGTCGTTCTCGCTTTTTAACAATATGAGCAGGCTCTTTAAGTATTGCGTTTGGGCAACTCGAGCTGCGTAAAGTTGTCTTCAGAGGCTACAATTTGCAGGAGTAGGTAGGACACTTTCGTCACGTAGTTTGTCCGTACGCACTACGTTCATTTAAATTATGTGAATGCCCCCCCCCCTTCCTACCCCCGAAAAAAAAGGTCATGTCAATGCACTCGAAAGTCGTGAGTTCGAACCTGGTGGTGGCGGTCGCACTTCGATGGAGGCGAAGTGTTAAAGGCGCGTGTGCTCTGGGATGGCAGTACACGTTAATAAACAACAAATCGCCGGAATTTCCAGAGCCATGCACTATAGCGTATCTCATAACCTTATCGTGCTTACAGCATTGGATGATTATGAATTATTGTTCTAACTCGAATGGAGGACACGAAACTTGATCAGGATACTGCCCTATAATAAAACAAAAGTGGAGCACATTGCAACTGATGGTATAAGGCGTCTCAACACACAGATATAACAAAAAAAAAACGCGAAACAAAAGAGCCGCGAAACAACTTTCAAAGTGTCTTTTGCTGCAACCGAGTTCTCTGCCTCTTCCAAGACTAAAGACACGTTAAGAGAGTACAACAAAAACATCATTACGAATCGTACTCTAGCTGCAATACGCATATTGCGATTTTTTTTAAAAGCGTTCTTATCGCACTTCTGACTTCACTGTACTCGATAGGATCCACGAAATGTGTTCGGTTTGAATTGTTTGAGCAAGAGGCTGTCGACTGAAACTTCGACGGCGTTATCGCAGTGAACGGAGTGTTGTCTTTTAATATGATTCGCACGTACACTCGCTCGATGGTCTCACCTGGATAATTCGACTGATAAGAGCGAAGTGCTGCTGGCGTCACGTCTTCTATACTGTAAAAGAAATGAACGTTATCCTAAACAGAATGATACTGGACGCCGTCTGCATAGTCACGTATTCAGGGCATACTCGGGCAGCGCACAAGGTACCCGTTTGCGAAATCACATTGCGCTTTTGTTTTTCTGAAAAGTTGTTCAGAGCTATATCTGCCCCCCTTTCTAAAAAAAGTATTCGCAATTACATACATTCCAGTGCGCAGCGACGTCATAATGAGATGCGTGCCGTCGGTCCGTTTGTTTACCGACGTCCCGAGATTCGATTTGTACGGCGGCAATGTTATTACGTGGCAAGATACCGAAGCGATCGAAATATGGTAACAAGTAGCGCGAAACGTTCTTGTATGGAAACGTCAATACGTTCGTGGGATGCTTGAAGTTAGAGGCGTTCGATGCGGCCATTGCGTAATCGAGACGCAAAAATTGAATTTCAAGCACACCCTCGTGCCAGCTGTGTTGCTCGCAAGAGAAACGAAGCTGTTTCGTAATGGTTGAGACAAGAAAGACATGGTGCGCTCTGGTTGTTATCGATAAAATTCGAAACAGTAACTTCGGGAGAGTGACACAGGAGAGACATAGAGAGAGTGTGTGAGTTTAACGATATCAGAAGTATAACATATTGCACGCTGGTCTAGCGTGCCATTAAGCCAGACATGACCTATTCAACCTAACACCTCTTATTTCTTCTTTCCCTCTCTTAACTAATAATTTAATTAAAAATTGCTGAGATTTTCGTTGTTAACATTATGAGGCGTGTCGTAGTGGGAGACTCGATATTAAGTTAGATCGTCTGGGATTCTTGAACGTACAGTGCACTTAAATCTAAGCACGAGGCTGGTGTTCTTTGCATTTCTCTCCAATGGAAATGCGGCAACTATGTTCGGGATTCGAACCCGCCTCCTGGAGCTTAGCACCTCCCTCTTTTTCCAATCTAGGCCACAAGGTGAGAAATGAAAAAAAAAATAGCGCGAGTGAAAAAAAAAAACAGCAACAAAAGTAAAGCACGAATTTACATGAACACATACGCTATACTGGAGATACACTGGCACGCAAAGTAAGTTTAAATTCATTCTCTAAACACCCACTACGTAAGCGAAGCCGATAGAACCATAACGGTGGTGCTGTTACAAAGACTCTAAACAAAATACTTCTACATTGCCACCTTATTGCGAAAGCTGTACTCAAAATTATACGGATACAAATAAAAAAAATGAAAACCAGCCATCCAGCCTTTTGTAGGCCGAACCTATACAGGGTACGATTTCAACCGTCAGTTCTAAGGAACACTTTCCAATATGTCTTGGAAATGCAACCACAGAACACCTATATACTACCATTTGATGCAACACTGTGACGGCAGCGCAACGAATACAGAACCCTTGTCCATCCCGATTTTGGCGCGCTCTCCTCACAATTGAGTCTGAGAGGCAAGCTTGCGAAGTTTGTTTAATACTCACGCCTTCCCAAGTGTGATATTATGGTGATTTTCTTCGTTCCTACCCATACAGTTTTCTTAAAAAAAGACTTGCACAATGCTGAATTGTCAACCATTCATTGACATATTTCCGGCAGTGTAGCCATTCTAACATTGTGGACAGCCGATTGAAGTATCCAGTTATCATTATTTTTTTTCATGCAGGGAAGCCTCTTCCCGTGGAAGAAACATTTAAGCTTCCTCCACGGACAAAAAGTGGACGGTAGCAAGGCGGGCCCAGTACCCACATCTACTGCTAGAGCTCCGCCACGGTGGTCTAGTGGTTAAGGTACTCGGCTGCTGACCCGCAGGTCGCGGGATCAAATCCCAGCTGTGGCGGCTGCATTTCCGATGGAGGCGGAAATGTTGTAGGCCCGTGTACTCAGATTTGAGTGCACGTTAAAAAACCCCAGGTGGTCGAAATTTCCGGAGCCCTCCACTACGGCGTCTCTCATAATCATATACTGGTTTTGGCGCGTTAAACCCTACAAATAAATAAATCAATCAATCAATCAATCAATCAATCAATGAATCTACTGCTAGAATGCCATTAGCGAGTAGAAGTACAATGACCGTTCACTTGGCATTTTTGTAAGTGTTAGTTTGTTGAGGGTTCCAGTTTGTAGCATCTGTACTTTTTTCGCTTGTAAGGAAGCAGCAAATTTGCGTGAAAAAGTACCTTCCTGAAATGACTGTCTTTCAGTGGGCAGTGAGATACGTATGTGACGGTATGTCCCACTTTTTTCTCGAAATTCTTCAAGGATATAGAGCTCAAATTTTGTACGTATATGAGAACCTCATACAAACATCAATGCACCCCTTGATAGGCGGCATGCGTTGTGCGAAAGCATTGGGCCCCATAAAGGGCTAAGCGTACCAGCATCAGTGAATCTATTACGAGCGCACACGCTTGCCCGCTATGACGTCACGTCTTGCTGAGCTCGCGCTCCGAGTAGAATGCATGCAAACGAATACGACAGATTTCAACACGAAGAATCCAGTTAGACCTCAGCTCTGTGTTGCAAGCTCATTGTGTGTTTGTCTCGCCTGAACGATTACTAGTGACAAAATGACATTGTGTGACCGTATTCTTTTCTTTTAGTCGTGCACAAAATGCATAGCTTTGTGTTTCTGCTGATTACTACGCTAGTGATTCCCAGTACGAGCAGGACCACGTCAGTAGGCAAACCACCTCCTTTTGTCCTTGTGTTGTAAACAATGAAAATAAAGAGTCAACAAATATAAGTTATAGCCGATAGTGCCTCGAAGGAAGGGGTATTGATTGTATACGTTTTATAGACGTGTATGCAAGTGCAGCCACAGATGGTCAATAAAACGTTCTTGGGGTTCTATACTGCAGCAAAGCCCCGGAGAGAATCGGCAGCGCTCCTCGCCGCAACACTTAACGTTTAGCCGTTTTTTTTTCCAGTCTGGTAAGTACGCTGGTATATACAGCAGTGGCTTTTAACGTATCATGAGTTGCAGTTATTACCCGACAGTCATTCGGATATCGATTGTCGATCTGCGACTCGAGAATGCTAACTGGAGGGACAGGTCGACCCCCCCCCCCCCACCACAAAAAAAAAAAAACGCGAAATGTAGGGCTTGATCTTTTTGGCAATAGACAATGCGTAGGAAACTACGGTAGCAACGTCGAATGTAACAAGAATGAACGAAAAGAAAGACAAGCAGTTTTGTGGTGTTCTGTGTGTTCACCTTGGATACTCACGAGCCAGCAGCAAACAGGCTACTAGCATTCGCGGTGGCCATGCCGTGGCTTGCTTCAAGCATCTATTCGCTTTGTGCACGGTGTTTTGCGTTGCTCTTACCCCAATCGAGTACTGTTCTGTTCCGACGCGATGGACGTTCCTGACTGCTATGGCAACGGGAAAGAAGTCACTTAGCGTGAGATGGTACGATTACTACACGAGATCACGTTCGGCGTGACCGCTAGTGGTCGTACGCTTGTTCCGCGAGTACGTGGCACGCAAGGAAGATGTGCTAACAGGCGACCGCGCAGAAGAAGAAACAAGTTGTTTCCTTCATGTGTACACAGCTGGCTTCTTTCTTTTTTTTACTTCGCACACGTAATGTATCACCGATGCACTCTGGACTGCTAGTATCTTTATTATCCTATTAACAGTTGCTCTTTTTTCTTCATTGAATGCTATAAAAGAACAGGGACCGCTAACTATACTGCAGGGACCTTGTGGATACGCGCTGGAATCCGAGTTATGCAGGAAGTCTTGTCTGCTTCTGCCAACCTATTTACATTATAGAGAGCCACGGTGAACAGTGGAAATTTCTCCGCTCCGTTGACGTTGTTATGAAATCGAGAATGAAAACCAGGCAGGCCAATATCTTCCGCTATTCACGGTCGAACCCGAAAGTTCGACGTTATTCCGCTTTTAAATTTGTTCGCCAACTTTCTGTATATGAGCTCCGTGTGTCATAACCTGTTCACATACAGTCCTGAAATGTACGTTTTATGTCGCTAGTTTCCGTCGAGTGAAGACAGATAGTCGCATCCCTCACAAGGCAAGCGCCCCTACATTCGCTTCAATTGAAATCGCTTTTGGATAAAGTTATTGGATTTGTTTGTCCGTTCAGTTCAGGTACCACTTTTAATTCTGCGATGATTTTTCAGAGTAATAGAAATATCACCCAGCTTCGCGGTAATGCTAACAATGGGTTAGCACTGTGTGCCTATACTATGCTCTCATTATTGATTTTGCTTGTGCATAGAATACTTTCATTGAAAACATACTCCAGTAACTTTCACGTACGCAGCCATGCAAATAATATTATTTCTTTGAGGATACATGGCTTAACGTGTAATAAACAACGGCGCAACAGAGTTTGAATGTGGTGAGTAGAAAAGAACGACACAGTGCTTCTACTGTCCGTATTATAACCGTGTAACGCTGTTATAGTTATACCACGGTGAACCAACTGGCCCAAATTGGGATTCTGCTTCAGCAGATATACATAGTTTAGTAGCGGTGCAGTTAGAATGTCGTATCAGCGTTTGTGCCTAATTTGCCCTAAAATTCCGCTTAGACGGAATTGTATTGGATTATTGCTGAGTGTGCATGTTTGTGTGTTGTTTGTTCTGCCTTATTTTAAAATATATTTTTGTTTTGTTATCAACACCGGCTGTGGCCCAAAGTACGATGCTTTGCCTCGTACTTTGGGCCACAGCCGGCTCTCGCTGGAGCGTCAAATAGGACCACATCTACATTGTCCGGGCTTTTGTGGTGCAGCTCGGGAGGCCGATACTTTAGCCCTTGGAATTAGCCCGGCGATCGCCTCCCTAAGTAACGAGACCAGTGACAACGTGTGTTTGGCCGGCCATGGTATCAATTGGCCCGCATTTCAAAATAGAGATCAGTTGTAGGACAGCGCTCTATCCTACATGTTTTTTTCCCTAAACATTCCTTGTGGTTTTTGCGCGTTTTTTTACTACAAGATAACTTTCACTTCAGTAAAATACTCTTAGCATAGCTGTAGTGATCTTCATTAAATATTCAACGTTGCGCCGAAAGAACAATCACACACAGAAAGAAACAAATATACACACCATGGGCACCCATGGTGTCTATATGTGTTTCTTTCTGTGTGTGGTTGTTCTTTCGGCGCGACGTTGAATATTTAATCAAGACATGCACCAACTAGCCCAACAGCGAGTTCTACTAGTGTAATGAACTTCTTCGCTACATTTATGTTCCCTCCAGAAAAAAAAAGTCATCCTGGCAAATTAGGGGCAGTAGGCTACGTAGCAATCAATACATCTAGTAATTAGGATCTCTGTAGATTCATTCTAACGCACAAACATTGTTTTTTTATGGGCTTTAGGATGTTTCCAAGTGTTAAAACACAGTTTCAAGATAGCAAAATCATCATGGGAAAAATGATGTTGTGGGCTCTAGAGCGTTTATTCAGATCCTTTTCTAAACTTCGTTTTGGTATATGCTATACCGGATAAGTCTTCAACGTATGTTTAGACTCGCCAAAGTGGTTCACAAAGAGAGCCTCAATGAGGACCGTTGCATTTACGACATGTCAATACACCCATCATTCGCTACTTCAGTGTACATTGGAGCGGCAGGTATACATATAGTATAGTGACTTAGACTAGATACACCTAAACCTATTCATAATTACGCGCGTCTCCTGTTATCTTTTTTTTTGCTAACTTGCATTGGCGCATAACTGGTAATCAACTAATCCCGGCGTTTCATTCTGCTACACTACAACCTAACCCAGCATGTGCCACTAGCTTGGCGCGTGGCGCATATAAGGAACCTCCATTGTGAGATCTGAGGACGACGGCAAAACGCAGACAGGAACAGAAGGACGACGACACAAAAGGCGATGTAGCATCTGTAGTAACATCGGTACAGCCGCCGGTGGAACATAAAGGCGCCCGCCCACCCAGCCATCTCGTTACAGGCAAGTGCATCCGATGGTATACGGAGGTGGTATTCACCATGCGCACGTGTATGGCATGGACGTGATTGCATGCGAGTAGCTTGAGCCCGTGCACGAGTTATTAGGTTGAGGTGCTTGTTACAGAAAGCAGAGAAAGGCGGAGAAGCGTGGCTGTTGCGATGATGGCGGCTCGGCGCTTTTCGGCCATTGGAGCTGCGGGCCACGTACGTGTGTCTGCGGTCTTTGTTATCATTCGTGAGTGTAGGTGGCGGGAAACGAAGAATGAATTGACGTCTGGTTCGCTTTGGTAAACGTTATTTCATTCTTGTTTTGCAGCTAAGACGTATGCGGCTATAGCGTTCCGTGTATTTTTGTCTGCGCGTCATTAAAAACATACGTGCCGTGGTTATTGGGAAAACCTCGACACTGACCGCCTGTTCACTAAGAAGAAAAAAAAAAGTTCTTGGAGTTTCTTATGCCTAAGTTGACTCGAAGGCAAAATCTATCTTCTTCTTGTTTTTTCATCACCATCATCATCAGCATCTTTTATTAACCCTTAAGGGCCCCTGTTGAGGTATTACATAAGGGGAGGAGCATACGTAAGATAAAAGGAATGTTCAAGCAGGCATTAATTAAGCACATACAATAAATGTAACGTTTAGAAAGTCTCAGTACTTGTGCTTCTCAGTCAATGTAGTCATTGTTCTCCTCCTCCTTCGAAAACTTTCTAAACCGAACATGGCTTTGGAGTTCCTCGGGAATGGTATGCATCGCAAGCTTTGTGCACCTCACCATGGTTTCGCACTGCGTCTGAAATCGGTCCAGCTTTGGCAGAGCTAAAATGACATGCGATGACGCCATCATGTGAAATCATGTTACGTGACGTCATAAAAACGTCACATATTGTGGCAGCGTCATCACGAGAAGATGGTAATGCTCGTGCTCATATTTTCTATAGGAAACTGGCGCTGCGGAAGCTCAGCCAGCATGGAAATGATGGGTAGTACACGGATTTGCCTATAGTCTTCATGGTGGCGGGCTTCGAAAGCACTTGTGGTTTCGATTATTGTGTTTTGGTTAGGCATCGAATAAGAGAACGAACCTTTGTGGTCTTCGTGAGCCGAGTTCAATTAGTGAACCTAGGGTTCAAGGTGACGAAACGTGACTGCTGAACCTTCGCTGAACTTTGTCCTGAGGGAAAACGGATTCAGGTCACGCGGAGCCGTACGGGGCCGAAAGAAAGAAGCTCAGACAAATCCGCGTACGGCTCATCATTCGCATGCTGGCTGAAGCACCGTGAACTGCAGCTCCAATTGACGATGGATGGATTGATATGGCTGTACCCTCTTGATAGGGCGGCGGCTAACGCCACCTAGCCGTAATACTTAGTGAACCACGAACTAGAGTTATTTTTTTCTCTTTTCCCTCTAAAAGTGAAGTTGAGGAATGGTGCTTTGCAGTGAAGGATTTAGTTTTCACTCGTGCCTTGATTTTAGCCACCAATCAGGTAACCTACTTCTAGCTATTTCTACCCACTTATTTGCCGTTCCTCTTCTTAAACCCCAGTGCTTTGAAAAACTCTGCGCCATCATCCTGAACTATAGGGTGAATCCCTTTACAGACACTATAGCGGCAGAGTTCCCTTTAGTGCAAAACTAGGAAACTAAAGATGATGGTGTTGACGTCATCTTATGATGGTTATTTTTGGCGTTAGTCGTTTTTACGCCGACGGTGAGGGACACCAACGTTCAAACGGGTGGCAAGCGCCAATTCGGATCGTGCACAAAGCGCCTTACCCTAAACGGCTGAGGCCCAAATGTTCCGCTATGCGGGGTATAATGGGTCGTCGTTTCCGTTCACGGTATGTCTTACGGCCACCGTTCAGGCACGCTGTTCATTTACCGTCGTCGACATAGGCGTGCGTAGGATTCCTATCAAAAAGGAGGGGGGGGGGGGGGAGAGGCAACGTTAATCGCAAGCGCCCCACACTTTAATCAGTGTATGGGGCGTTTTTTTTTGCGTTCCCTTTCGTGCACACGCCTGTAGCTGTCGAGCTGTTCGATTTTGATCACTTTCGGGCACAAGCTAGCCTAATAAACTTTGGTTGATTGGGCTTCAAGAGATAGTTGAGTTCATTAGGCTGTAATATGCCCTCTCGTCTGCGCACCCGTAAGCTCACCGCCACCTACATGACAATATGCGTTCGTTTTGCTCTAATTTGGTGATTACTGGAGAGTCACTGTTCTATCCCAGCTTTCAATTTCACGCCAGAAAATCGTAGGTATACGTTCCCACTAACGTCACCGTAATTTAAACTTTTGTTCTAACTGTTTTGCCGTGGAGAGGATGGGGTGCATATTGCCTTGGTTACTCCACATCACGAAGTTCTGCAGCGAAAAAAAAAAGAATAATACAATACGATACCCAAAAGGTAACAATAAAAACATAATAGCACACTGAAACCAGTTCAAATATCTTGCCAATACATGGTTTGCTAACAGCAGTTGACACAGTCATAAACTGTTTACACGCACACCTTCCTTCTATACTGTCAGTATAGGCATAACACACATTTTATATATATCCTTCTCTGGCTGTCTATCATAGGTGCTTGTCGAGTCCGGTCTCCGCTGAAAAGTGCCAGGAAGAGTATTGCCTTTTTCTGGAGATGCATCTCAGGCCATGGTCCAAGTAGTTTTTTTATTGTGAGGGGCCGTCTGTCCAAACTTGCTAATTTGTTCTTTAATTTTTCTCTTTCATTCGCGTATTTAACGCACTTCAAAAGAGTATGGCGAACATTTTCTTCTGCATGACCACAATGGCATCCCGGTGAGTTGGATCGATGTATCTTGTGAAGGAAGCTGTTTGTGTATGCTACTTCCAATCGAAGACGGTGGATTAATGTCTCTAGGTGTCGTGGGAGGTCTGTAGCTATGGAAAATTTTCTGCGTGGATCAACTTCATAAAGTGCCGTTTCCTTTGATTTAGGGCTCTCAAACCACTTCTCCATCGAACAATGGTTAGCTCCTTGCGATATAAACTGTCGAATATCCACCCCAGACATAGGGATTGTGCAATCCCGTCCTTCCTTCAATGCTTTCTTCGCGAGACTATCAGCATCTTTATTTCCCTTTATTCCAATGTGGCTGGGTATTTATTGGAATACGATGTTGTGACCCTGAGATGAGGCATATTCCACAGTTTCTGCAATACATTGTGCTATTTCACCATTTTTGTAAGGTGATCTCACATTTCTGATTAGCTGAAGAGCAGGTTTGCTATCAGTGCATATCACCCATTTTCGTGGCTCAGAATTCTCGCAGATAAGCTTAACTGCTTCAAAGATAGCCACCAATTCTGCTGTCGTCGATGAAGATTTGTGCGATAATTTGTACATCTTCTTTTTTTGAATTTCGGGTGTAAAGACCGCACAGACTGACGCTTCTTCAGTGCATGATCCGTCTGTATATATCTTCGTTTTTTTATTATGCATTACATGAAGCTGATGAAGTACCAACTGTGCCGCTACTAGAGGTGCCATGTCTGCTTTCTTCTCTATGCCGTCTATTTCACGAATAACGTTGAGAAGTGGTAGCGTCAAAGGTGGTTTTGAAGGTTTCCATTGTTTAAATTCTGGTACTACTGCCTGAAATGGTGATATAGTATCCTGTAGTCTCGTTGCCGTCCTTTGTGTTAGTGCACCAGATAAAAAATGACTTTCATGTTGCGTGAAAATTCTAAATAAATTTCGAGATGTTTCTTTAGTTCGGAGTACTGCCAAAGGTGGCTCTCGAGCCTCCGCATACACTAAAGCACTGGAAGTTGACCGTGGTAAACCCAGACATACCCTCAAGCTCCTTGCCAATAACAAGTGAAGTCTCCTTTCGGTGGAGGCTGGAAGTCCGTGCAGCAGAGGCAGTGAGTAAGTTACGATGGGGCGTATCCTGGCAACATGTAGGGCTAATAACGATTCTGTAGTACCACCCCATTTGGCCCCGCAGAGATGCCGGAGAATTCGAATGGCCTGATTCACTTTTTGTTCAAGGGACTGTACCTGAGGCGACCATGTTAGTCTCTGGTCTAAAATTACTCCCAAGAATCTATGAGTTTTTACCATATGAATAGGCTGGTTTTGCAGAGTAATCTAAAAATCTCCAGGTATTTTTAATGTAAACGGTAGCATGGCTGTTTTAGCCAGAATCAGTGCCATGCCTCTTTTTTTTAGAAAATGGTCTACGTAATCCAATCCGTCTTGTAAAGTTTGTTGGATATCCAAAAACGATGGACCAGGCGTCTACATACTTATATCATCAGCATATACTGAACATCTGATGTTAGGTGGAAGATTATACGGGAGCTATGCCACGACTGTAGGGCTTAGCACGCTGCCCTGTGGCACTCCTTGGTTGACGACATGTTCTGACGTTGGGCCCTCCTGCGTAACTACAAAATTTGCTGGTGCTTCAGGAAGTCAGTTATCCAATGCAGTATCTTGCCCTTGAATCCATGTAACGCCAGGCCTTCCAAAACGTGTACGTGACTCACTGTGTCATACGTTCGTTGGACATCAAGGAATACAGCGACAGTGATGTTTCCTTGCGTACGTTGGTTTTCCACATCTGTGACCTAATCCAGAATGCAGTTCATTGTGCATATACTTCTTCTGAAACCGGCTATGCTTCCTGATAGTAGTTTTTTTATGTCTTGCCATCATAACATTCCTTCATTGATCACTTTCTCCATCACTTTAGAAATACAACTCGTCAAACTTCTCTTTATCAGTTCTGCCTTTTTTTAAGCAGCATAAAAATCTTCCTGTTTGTTAAGCCTGTTCTGCAGCCCTTTTATTAAATAGTGCAGTCTATACGTACGAGTAAAACAGATCAGCCATGAGCAGGCGCTTTCATAATTTATCACCCTATATAGTGTGGTGCAACGCCACCAGGTCTTCAGTTTTTGCTTTCTTTTCGACTCATTCAGCCTGTTCTGATTGCAACGGTAGCTTTTTATGCACTGGGTATAAGAGACGTACGACTACGAGTGAAATTAACTTTGTGCCGTTAATCATTTATAGAAACCCATAATGTTGAGGCGCAGGGAAATAAAAGAAAAAGCTAACACTTCTCTGAAAACTCCATACAACAACAACAATATTTTATCCAAACGAGAATAATCATCAGTAGCGCTATATTAGCGGAAAAAAAACTTCAACCGCTTACCACGAATGTTATTTCTGAGTATTTTTTACGTCAAAAAAGGCGAAAAGCAGCGCGTTTCGGAGCTTTATGCAAGTGGGTATGCTAAATAAATAAAAAGCGAGAACCTGCAAACCGTACTTTGTGCCTCTTTCTACATATCAGATTGCCCAAATTACTAAGTGCCTTATGGTAATTTTTTATATAGTTGTCAAAATAGGATTTAGCTACATAAATATGCTTTATAGCTTGCACTTTACAGAGAGGTATTGACGGACAGTTATATGCTTTACCAGCCTTGAAGACCGGTGGTAAATGGCCTCATATATCAATGATCAAGAATCGACTGTTCGATTAACCGCGTGTACTGGCGAATTTTTCACCACTTCGGAAGTCTGAGTAGTTTACAAAGTAAACGCCGTGAAGCAAGTTGATAGAAACTATGTTAGGGGCAGAGTTTGTCTGTCTTAACCAGCTACTTGTTGACATGTTTTCGCGCGTGTGCTCGGGTGTAGGCGTTTCAAACATACATGTTAAGATGTATACAAGACTACGGGATTGGATACCTGTATATGTATAAGCTGCATTTAAAGGGTCTCTAAGCAACACCGAGTGTAAAGACAAGAATGTGGTTTCTTTCTTGTCTTACTGCCCTGCCGATATATATATATCTTGTATAATGAAGTACCAACTGACCCAAGCCTTTCTACAGGCATCACCCGTTATTTAATTATAAGGCTTATGGACTAAATCAGGACTAGGCGCTGAGCCATCAAGATTTCATGATTTGCAGCGACACTCCGCTAACTGCGCTTGCGCTGTCAAAAACGCCCAAAACGAAGAGAAATCAGTTGATTGTGCATGCATGGTAGTCATGCGATACAATCGTGGGACGGGTGTGTGATTGTACGGAAAAACGCGGTACGGGTTGATTCCCAACTGATATCACTCGTATATGGACCAATCTAAAGCTTATTTCCTCGTGACCTCGCGCGAACAGACTGCTGACGTCACGAATGCGCCGAAGAGACGGGAAACACCAGGAAAGAATAGCCCATTCGTTTTTTTTTTGTATTTTCAGAGGTAGTTGAAGGGTCCTTTGCTTCCATGCATGCATACGCAGAAGCGAATGTCTCTTTCCACTAACAGTGAAAACAGTGGCAGAAGCGAGGCGAACATACGTCGTTCAACGAATTATCTTTCATGATTTTCGTTGAAGGAAGCTGACAGCCGCATGCGCCAAGCTATGCAAAACACTGATAATTTTGCCGAAAAATTGGCCCCGTATCTGCATGTGATCTGCAAATGTCGTTGAAAGACGATAGTCTTGCGTGCGGAGAGAATGAACAAAACATTTGTTTGATGTTCTGCACAAGAAAATTGGTGAATGGTATTCCGGAGGCGCTGCGTTAGAGTGCCTCGAGCGGAGGCGAACGAGCGCATCAAGTCACGTCACACGTGAGAAATGAGCGCCATCTGGCAGTTTCTTTTGGAAAACAAAGCGCGTGGCCGTGCGCGCCCGTCTTATATATGATAAGGTGTAGAACGCGAGGCGACGGGTAGGTGCCACCACCGTCTCGTCTTAGCAAAGCGTTGGAAACGCTCCCCGTTCTGTGCAAGCGTTGCATGGTAAGCGCAGCGTGATAAGCGCTGCGGTCCTTAAAATACTTGTGTATGCGTTTTCTAGAAAGATACGCATATGCAGAATATATGCGTGTTGTTATGGTGCGCCAGACATGCGCAATAATTGCTTTTTAATAGGCAATTGCACAAGCATGAACGCTCTACCTTGAGCAACATTGGTGATCGCTGCTGATGGGGTCGGCGGTTTCAAGTACCCGATGCCGGTAAGAGTGGACAAACAGACAAATGTACAGAGAGACGGCCAGCCAGACAGAAAGACCAAAAGTTTTGCGTCGAAAATCCCAAAGAAAGACCATCGTCATAAGAAAAAAAACCAAGGAGCGCTGCGCCGCGCACTTTTCGCCGCCTTTATAGCAAAAGCCGGTTGCTCGGTGCCCCGCTCTCGCCTTCTGCCTGCGCTGTGTCAGCACGTTCACGCGCTCTGCACGCGCTGTTAACTGGTCGCCCTCCACGTGCAGCATTACCGGCGACTTGCTCCGAAGGGTTAAAAAAGGTTATAAAAACGTTTTCGTGGTGTGAATCTGATCAGAACCGAGAGTGATTCATTGATGTGTGGGGTTTAACGTCTCAAAACCACCACATGATTCTGAGAGACGCAGTAGTGGAGGGCTCCGGAAATTTCTACCACCTGGGGTTCTTTAACGTGCACCCAAATCTGAGCACACGGGCCTACAACATTACCGCCTCTATGAGAGTGATTCATTGACTACCTTTGTGGGACCAAGCAAGTCACACATGATGTCTTTGAGCTAGTGCTTTGTAACTGTCAATGGCGAACAGCTAGCTGCCTTTCTATGACTATAAAAGTGAGGTGACGGCGCGAATCATCTGCGTATGTTACCGGTAAAACGCGCATTTGCTGCGGCATTCGTGTCTTCTCAAAGCTGTCTGCAAACCACTGCCACGCTTTCGCGTGCATTTGTATATAGCGTTCGGTTATCTATTGCTTGAATGCCAAGTTTGTCACGCGGCTTTCAATTTATTAAAAGTTCAGTGTGAAGAGACTAAACTTACGTCTGCCCTGTTCAGTCCCTTGCACCATTTCAATGCGGTGCGTTCAGTTTCATAAGAGTTTCACTTTTGCCGAGGCTTTCATCGGATGATAATAAGGTCGTATCGTAAGTACCGAGACGTTAAGGTTATTTGGAGGCAACGCGTTTACCTTGGTAATCAACAACCTCACCGGCAAATGATGTCAACGGGGACGAGCGTCAAATTTCGGAACTGACTGCGAACGGATACGCGCTTCGCTTTAACAAACGCATTGTGCTCAAGGAGCCACAGTTATCATACGCGTGCAGTGTCGGAACCGTTGATCACGCGCGCCGAAGTGACGCGGGCAGATAACGCGAGCCTAAAGAAATGCTGCGTCATCGAGCGCTTTGATCGCCGCATGTCTGTGATAAGGTTACCCGTCGCTTTAGCGCAGTCGCTAAATTGACGCGCCCACGCATCGCATCAGTGTGTGCCAGCGTTCCCTCTTTTCTGAAATGGGTGTACTACGTGTGTTCTGTTCGGTCTGGACGTTGTTGCTGTGACCCGCAATATTTAGGCTTAGCGACACCAAACGCATAAAATGTCACGCTCAAGTGCGCGGGCTTCTAAGCGAAGAAACGCAGTACAACGTTAGAACCGCGCCTGCTTACGCAAATTACGACCGAAGTGCTTTCGAGCGCAGCTTTGTGTTGTCGAATTCCGACAGCGTTCGGGGTGGAGGCGGTGTGCGAAGTGTGCAGCTCACTGGCGGGCTCAGCGTGGCCGGGATCCTCGCCCACACGTGGCTTTGTGTTCACGCCGGAGGAGCTTCTGTAGGAGCGGGACGCGGCGTGGCTTACTTGTCGAGTGAGTGCCCCTTCCTTCGTATTGACCCGCCATGTGGTGTAACGTTTCTAGTCCCGGTTCGGTTAACTCCCTTCTTCTATGCCCCCTTTGTGCTCAAAAGCGGCGGCAGTCTGAGTTTGCTGCCCAGTACAACGATGTCCGGAGTTTACACAGAGCCTGCAAACACGTCAAGTTTGTAATACGGGAATAGCAAAAGCGATTGATTATCTATCTATCTATCTATCTATCTATCTATCTATCTATCTATCTATCTATCTATCTATCTATCTATCTATCTATCTATCTATCTATCTATCTATCTATCTATCTATCTATCTATCTATCTATCTATCTATCTATCTATCTATCTATCTATCTATCTATCTATCTATCTATCTATCTATCTATCTATCTATCTATCTATCTATCTATCTATCTATCTATCTATCTATCTATCTATCTATCTATCTATCTATCTATCTATCTATCTATCTATCTATCTATCTATCTATCTATCTATCTATCCTACGACTTTTAGCTCTTCTGGCCGTTTCGATAATGGTATCAATATCAAACTTGGTATGCATAACATGACTGTATGAAGAACATATTTGACTAGTCATAACATGAAAATCATGACATATATGTCACGTATGTCATGAATGTCATGATTTACATTTCATGGTCCTGCAGCTCTGGCGGTGGTTTCGTTCACGTGGCATGTTGCAAAACTGGTATGGTAAGGCATGATTGCCTGGTCAACACAAGCGACCAACCCTAGCATGAAAATTATGAAATACGTGTCATGTAACAGCATGACTACGTGCCACGCTCATGACGCGCTCGCGGCCGTTTCGCTAGCGTCACATATACCAAATTTGGTATTACAGTACGTGAATGGATGACAAAGGTATGTGACTGGTGCAAACATGATAATGATAATAAGCGTGTCATGTACTAACATGACTACATGCTACGCTCATTGTGCGCTGGCGGCTGTTTCGCTAGCTTCACTTATACCAAATTTGGTATTACGAGACGTGAATGGATGACGAAGGTGCGTGACCCTTGCAAACAGGATAATCATGAGATGCGTGTCATGTGAGAACATGACTATATGCCACAGTCAAAGCGTCAATACATTTCGACTTGACGTGGTGCGCGTGCTCGCCGGCGTTCATTTCGGCGCGTTACGCCGGCATTGCCACGCCAGGCGCCGGTCCTTGTATACTCGCAGGCACGCGCTGCGCTGCGTCGCTTTGACGGATGTGCGTTTCAGTGTGTCCGGCATCCCTCCGTCAGGAAAAGAGGGAGACGCAGTGTGGTGTGGGTAACGCATTTCGCGCTGGTTGCCGTCGGGTCGCGCCTGGCGTCAGACTATAGAGTGCTCGCGTTTCGCCAACGTAGCGTCGCTGTGCCAAGCGTGCGCGTGCGTCAACGCTACATTGGAGTATATTGGGCCCTTCTTTATGCGCTCGCGGCAATTTCGCTAGCTCCACATATAACAAATTCGGTGTTACGTGACGTCAATGAATGACGAAATATATGATTGGTGCAGACATGATAATCATGACAGGCGTGTCATGTAAGAACATGACAAAATACCTAGCTCATAGCGTGCTCGTGGCCGTTTCGCTAGCTCTGCATATACTATATTTGGTATCACGTGACGTGAATAGATGACGAAGGTAAACGACACATGCAAACATGATATTCATGACACGGAAGTCATGTACGGCATAATTTACCTGCACCTCGTAACATCGTGCTGATTTTAAAGTGACGTATCAACCGTTATCATTTATGCTTCGCATATCATCGATTGCCATTGTACGTGGGATCTGTCAGTATTTTTTTAATGTTTTTTTGGGAGGACACGACAATGAATATTTTTCTGAGACTAACTGTGTCGATAACTTCTCAATTTTTTTACTAGTACTGGGAGGTGGGGTGAGGGATTGAGAACGCGCTCAAAAAGAAAAAAAAATCTGCTTCATGCCTTAAGTACAGCGGATGATGTTAAGTGCGCGGTGGCACACGCCGTGGTGGTTTGCGTCGTTGTGTGACAACTGTGGAAGGTGTGGTGCTGCATGAAGATAAGTATAACAATATCTGCAGGAATCTTGCATGTAAAAGCCTTCATATTAAACGGCCGCCGTAGGGAAGAACTTCGAAAATTTCGACCCCCTGTGGTTCTCCCAGATGTTTTTAAATCTAACTACACAGGTTCTCTTATTTCGGCTCATCAAAATGGACCACCGCAATCTGGAATTCGATCCCGCTACCTTCAGGTTAGCAGTCAAGCAGCATAATCACTTGACCACCATGCCGTATAGAAAAATCAAGTGCCAGCAAAACCCCGCTTTACAATAATCGGTGGACATCCCTTTCTTTACGCCCCGCTGCGGGGGTCTATTGGTTAAAGTACTCGGCTGTTAACCCGCAGTTCGCGGGATTGAATCCCGACTGTGGCGGCTGCATTTTCGATGAAGGCGGAAATGCTGTAGGCCCGTGTGCTCAGATTTGGGCACACGTTTAAGAACTGCGGCGTCGCTCCTAATCATATAGTGTTTTCGGGACGTTAAAACCCACGCATCAATCAAATCAATCCCTTCCTTTATGGCGCCACTATGGTCTAGTGGCAATCGACTCATCAGTTTTGCACTGGCAACTACGTACAGTTATATACAGTATTAGATAGATAGATAGATAGATAGATAGATAGATAGATAGATAGATAGATAGATAGATAGATAGATAGATAGATAGATAGATAGATAGATAGATAGACAAGGTTTGCGCTAACGAGAATATTCTACATTGGGGATGGAGTAGGGGGATAAATGATGACAAGAATAGTAGAGAAACAAATACGCCCTCACACTGCAGCGTTTAATCATTCAGTCATGAAGCTTTAATACAAAGCATAAGTGTCGTTCATCGAGCTAGTTAGACGAACTCTCGCAAATGGGGAAAACAGCGCAAAAGTAGACGAAGCACAAGTTCAATGTGTTCCTTCGCTTGTGTTTCGTCTCCTCCTATGCTGCATTTCCCATTGAAAAAAAAAATGTACAAGCTAGCGCTTTTAAAGAAGACCAGGCAGACGCCGACTGCAGAACAGGGTTCAATAATTCAAGTTTCCATGGGTTGATGATTGTCAGTCCTTTGGAGCATGGCGTTGAGTATACTTTCCATCGTGCGCTAAAATAACGACAATTGCAAAGAAAGGGCGTAGTACGGCTCCTCATTTTCACAGAACTAAATTAAATGACATATGAAAGTGTGCGTTTGTAGACGCTTCTCCAAGTCGGCGACGAGAAATGAAAGCTAGCGCTCGTCGCGGTAAGCGTGAAGGAAGGTTTAGACGGGAATATGAAATACCAAAAAGTGTTGATTGATATGTGGGGTATAACGTCCCAAGACCACCATTAGATTATGAGAGACGCCATAGTGGAAGGCTCCGGAAATTTGGACCACCTGGGGTTCTTTAACGTGCGCCCAAATCTCAGCACATGGGCCTACAGAATTTTCGCCTCCATCGGAAATGCAGCCGCCGCAGCCGGGATTTGATCCCGCGACCTGCGGGTCAGCAGCCGAGTACCTTAGCCACTAGACTAACGCGGCGGGTTCCAAAAGCAAAAAGTAGTCACGCTCGTTTGGAAAGCCCGCATAATTTTGTTGTGCCAATGCAAGCTGATGTGCAAAGCTCCGCGTACTCGGCTCCATGCCCGTCCGCAATGCTCAGCGAGCCAGTGTATTATCCTTTTCATCAAAAAGCTAGCACAGTGCTATCTACTTTGCCAAAATGATGAACTTCTCTCCTATATTTTTTTTTCTTTCAAGAGTGATTGTTTTACCATGGCTCGAACGTGACACGTCATATAGAATGAGATAGCACATCAGCATCAGTACATTCTTTCATTATATTAGAAAAATTTGTTTGCCTCTGACATGCCATGATCCAGGCTCGCGGCGAGGAGTCATTTGGGGAAGAAAGTGGGGGGGGGGGGGGAGGCAGCACTTGCCTAAAACCTTTACTGTTTCAGAAAAACGCCCCGCCGTGGTGGTCTAGTGGTTAAGGTACTCGGCTGCAGGTCACGGGATCAAATCCCTGCTGCAGCGGCTGCATTTCCGATGGAGGCGGAAACGTTGTAGGCCCGTGTGCTCAGACTTGGGCGCAAGTTATAAAACCCCAGGTGGTCGAAATTTCCGGAGCCCTCCACTACGGCGTCTCTTATAATCATATGGATGTTTTGGGGCGTAAAACCCCGCATATTAATCATCAATGTTTTAGAAAAGCACCTTTTCTAAAGCGAAGGAGATTGCCATTCACTTCGCACTCTTGGGTGCCAGTGGGACTCAAATCTACGTAGATTCTAGTTCGGTGGTTAGGGCGTTTGCCTCGGCCTTCATAGCGAAAAAGGCACATGACGGTCTTAAGAACAATGCAGTACCTATACACATGATCACGTGGTTTCCGGCACACCTAGGCTAAAATTTAGACTCACTCACCAACTTCAATGATATCGCCCACTATCAAGTGCGCGTATTAACTTTCTGCGAAACAGGAGAATCCTTGTCACAGTGCGGGGTCCAATAGCTTCGAGACACTTTGTTCATACTTAATGAACTCACGAAACATATCTAGGTGGAAAAAAGAGTATTTCCCCACAGCACAAAATGCTCACGAGACCACAGGCGAGGACCCTTAATATGTTCCAGACTAACCCTCATCCGAATCTCACTTTCATGCACTGTATATATTGCCAATAGTTTTCAGATCACACTGTCCTCGCTGTGGGGAAACGTGCTATGACGCACATGCTTTGACGGTGCCTCTAGTTACGTGCGGATAAGGACCTCGCAGAGCAGAAATGGAGCTCGGCCCTTAAGAGCTCGGAATATCAACTTTGGTGTGTCCAGAGAGCCTGCGATGAGAAGGTTAGACTAGGTCGAACTGTTCCCACGTGGCAACGCCCCGTGGCGTCACCCTAAGGGGTGGTACATCTCAGGACCCTCAAGTAAAATGCTTCGTGCCATACGTACTTCGTGCCATACGTACTCAATTTGAATACGTATTTCTTATTTCCGGTAAAATACCCCCCTCTTTCAGAATTTCAGAACCTCCCCTCCCCTGGCTAGAGGCCTGCCATGAACTCGTTCTTTCACTGTTGGACTGTCGCAGAAGGGGCTTGTATATCTTCAAATAAAATTTTTTCCCTTTCATGTCGCTCCTGGCGCAGCGTAATCTACATAAGAACACGGAACACTTTTTTAAAGGGCGAAGCTCCTTAAAGCGGCACCCGTTCGTCCCTCGTAGTCGTAGTCATAGTCGTAGTCGTAGTGTGTAACCAGTGTTACATTTTGACCTGCAAGGTGGTGCCGGTGGGAGATTTATCCTGTGGTTTGTTGAACAATAAAAAGTTCGCGGCGTGCGCGTTAACTAAAAACCGAATGCTCCTGTTTCTCATTCCCCATTAGCAGCCATTGACATGTACATAGAGCAGTATCTGACAAGAAAAGGTTGCTACGTTATACTCGCTGGGCGTAACTTCCTTGATTTTAGAAAGGTTTAGCGAGCGTTGGGCCGCAGTGCCATGAATACAGTGAATTAGTATATGCCATGAACTCGAGGTGGTTAAAGGTGGGAAGTAGAAACGAAGCGCAAGCCATAAGAAAGTGTGCGTGTGCCACCTCTCTTTTAGTCCTTGGAATGTCCGCTGGATGGTGGTGCTTCTACATGGGGAATATATGAGGAAAAGATGCGAGATGGTGGTACTTGGAGTGTTGAATAGATAGACGAACGGACACACAGACAGATGCATGGATCGACTCAAGAACGGACGCAGGGGCGGATGCATGGACGAACGCAGGGACGGACGCACGAACAGACGCACGAACAGACGCACGCGCGGACGGGCGGATGGACGCACGGATGGTCACACAGACGGACGCATGGACGGATGAAAGCAAGAACGAATGGACGGACGAATGCTTCGCCCCACTCTCAATCATTCACTCCGTGGATATGCTGCCATTTTTTTCTGTTCTTGGATATATGACTGAATTTGCCAATTTTTCCGCGAAAGAAACGCGGGACGAAATACAAAATGCAACGACGAAAATATGGGGCCCGTCCGCTCGCATGACCACCTTAACAAGCGGGCCAGAAGGACCGAAGAATGAATCGATTACGTGTGCTGGGCCGGAACACCGCAATGGAAGAAACAAGCCGGCCCGTGACAGGCGGGGCGTAAAGAGAATGCGAACCTCGCATGAAATTGTTGACCCCGCAGCAGGGGCATTGATTCCCGATACTCGTAGCCACCCTGCTGGTCGAGTGAATTCCGAGCACGCGTCCCTAAAAATAACGCCGAGGAGTACGATGGATGGTCAGTGGTGCCTCGCCGAACAGAAATTTTGCTGTGTGCTTGACAACGTACTGACGTCTTAGAGGAATTATCTAAGGAGTTTCGCAGTCGCGATGGCTCTGAATCAGAGTAAGTAGCGTGGTATAGGGCGGAAATCCACTATGTGGACGAACATTTGTCACAGCGTTAGTTTGTCAGCTTTCTGTTTTGTGAAAAAATAAGTCGTTCTGGTTGAGTTGACCAACTCGTACCGTCGAGACTGCATTGATGGTGAGCGAGCGTGCGGCTGTGACCACCTTAGAGAGCTCGAAAATTTTATTGAAGCATCTACAGACGGCGCTCCCCAAGAACACGAATAATACCATCAAAGTTATAAGAAAGTGTTTGATGGAGGTCGATACTGGATTCTGCAGCATTCCTCGAGAACAGAGAGAGGGCATTACCGCTGCCTCTATTCCTCAGAATGTTCACCCCGAGTATAACGTAGGCGGAAGACGGGATGGCTGTATGGTGATGCGTCATGGTACCCTGACGGAAATGCGTTTGTTGTAGGCCGTTTTGATGGAAAGTATAAAATAACAAACTCCTCCACGGCTCATACGCTGGCCACCGAGCTAATGGAGCAGGTAATGATAGCTTTGGTTCTACAGGTTGTCAGGGGAACGAAAATATATACAGCTACTCCAAATCGGTCGTACGAGCATTCGCCGAAGACCAAGTCTCTGAATCGGCCTTGAGAGTCTTGCGATATAAAGGAAACTAAGCAACACGGAATCTTACAGCTCCCCACTCCCACAAGTCAGATCGAGGGCACCCCGCATCCTACCTCAACGAGTCGACCTACAAAGCTGCACGAGGAGCCGTGGACCGTGTAGCTGGTGGCGCGGTGCTGAGTTTCTGCAGAATCGTGATTCCTCGGCCAGATAAAACGAACATTTACCTGGGGAGGCCAAAGTATCCGCCACTGCTTAGTTAACTGAACAGGCCTCGGGCATTGACACTCAGTGACCCCGTATTCTAGAACGTCCCTTCACTCAATGCTTCACCTTCATTTGAGAAAGCCTATGGAAGCGCCGTCTCTAGGCACGACAAGCCACTGCATATCAGCGATAATCTGCTGCGATTCTTCAGTAGCGCAGCGTCATTTTTAGCCGAGTGGTGGCGCACTGCTCAACTCTGTCAAGTGAAGTGTGGAAGTCGAGTCGAGGAGCGTTTGTGAATATGAGGGTAAAAGACAGGTAGGTTGGGGCATAACCTATCTCTGCACTCTTGCACGAGATATATCAAGAATTCAGATGTAAAACGCTTGCCTGCTTTTGATCAAACTTTGCCAGCTTAAAACACATGCTCTGGCAGTCCTCTACACTATGAAGGGACGAATATGTTACATCGTTTAAGTGCCATGCTACCCTATACGCAGCAGCCGAAATTTTAAAGCGCAACTATGGACAGGACAGTGGTCACGCAACGTGGCGGAGAAGCTGGGATTATTTACCCGACACGGCAGCGGCCGGCAACGTGGTAGTTCACGCCCAGAAATACTTACGCCGTTGAATGCCCTTCCATTTATAGCGCCGCTCAATTTTAAAGCTTAATGTATGAACGTTTTAAAAGGTCCATTGTAAAGTGCTTCTTGGTAACAAATACAGATTCTCAAATTGTAGCAGCTTTCTGAAGCAGTAACAACTTGGGGCGTGCGAATAGTGAATTTTAGAAGCGAATCGAATACGTATCGAATAGTGATCGAATACTGCTCGTATAGTTTTCAAATATCAAGTAGGCCATGCTCAGAACAGTAATAAAACACCCAAAATTTTGTATTAAATAAATATTCACAAACTTTCACCAAAGAGCATAGCAGTTAGTTTTAATAAACTGAAAAAACCATGATTACGAGAACTAAGCTAAGCTCGTATACAGCAGGAATTACAGCGTTCGTATTGTTTTGTAACTTTAGGTACAAATACGAGATTCACTAACGTTATCAATGGGATATTTTGTTGCCTTATATTATATGAAATCGGACGACAAGAACTGAGCAGTTTTCGACCAAACACTGGGGATACAGCTAAATATGTAATGAAGCACATTAACCTGTCTTGAAAACTTGGCCTGCGAAGTTTTCAAGCTTTCTTGAAAACTTGGCCTGCGAGAGGAAGACGAAGTGATTCGTTTACGGAACCCACCTTGCTCGTTTTTGTGCTTTTCTGGATTTTTCGCCGCAGTTGTGGGGTCTATCACCCCATATATCGTGGTTATGGATGTTCAACCTCACGGGGCACCGTCCGAGTCCGGTTCGACCACGGGGACTGCTTCGAGGAAGTGAGGAAACGCGTCTAGTGAGAGTGAGGACACTGAGCTGTACTCCGCATCAAGCGACGAGTCCTCGGACGACGGCTTCCAACCCGTCCTGTACCGCAAGGCTAAACGACGGATCGTCAATGAATCTACGGCATCAAGCACGACCACCATGAAAACTGCCCCTCAGCGATGGCCTCACTCTATCCTGTTTGTGCCGCTGATGGCTACCGACAGTCTACGCGGGCTGAACAGGCAAGCGCTCTCTGTGTATCTCGAGAATATTACGCCAAATCAGATCAAAGAAGTACGTCTAAACGCAAGAAGGAACATCTTGGCAATCGATGTGCTGAACCCACGTGCGCTAAACGCGCTTCAGAAAGTAACGCAACTGGGTAACATCAATGTCAAGGAGGAGGAGGAGGAGGAGGAGGAGGTAAGTTTATTTACAGAAAGGCAGAGAGGTCGGCCTGAGCGATAGCTTGCTCTAGCCTGCTACTCTACACTGGGGGAAGGGAAAGGGGAAAAGAAAGATTAATGGATGACGATGGTGAGATAGAGAGGTGAGTATGTAGTGTTTTTTCTAGCTGAGACACATTTCATAGCCGCGCACATAGTCCAGTTGTTTCCAAAAAGGTTATAACTGCTCTTGTGACCGCAGTTGCACTGTTGTTGTCTGGCCAAGGGCCCAACATGGTCTCATCAGTTAATGACCTACTGCGGTATAGTTCAGTAGAAGAAATCAGTGTTTGTCGTTCACGTGCGTATGCTGGGCAGACACAAAATATGTGCTCAAGTGTTTCTGGCACATCACAGTGTTCACAATTAGGACCGGTGTCACTGCGACCGATGATATGTGCGTAACGTCTGGTGTACGCTACACCAAGACGAATGCGGTGGATCATACTTGTGAGTTGCCGTTTCAATTTAGGGGGCATGCGGAACCTCATTTCCGGGTCCCATTTGTGAAGTCGCTGGTGTCGCCGTTCCGGTTCGGTTCAGTGCTGAAGTGTGTAGCTGCGCATCACGCAGCGAAGCAGGGCGTTCGTGTCAGCTCGTGAAAACGCAATGCGTACTTCAGGGGCACTGCCTAAGGCATTTTTAGCTTCAGCGTCTGCCTCTTCGTTTCCCATCACGCCGCAATGAGCGGGAATCCACTGGAAAGTTATAAGATGACCATTTGTTGAAGCAACCTGAATAAGTTCTGTGATTTCTATTGCCAAGCTGTAATACGGACCTTGCTTCATGATGCGATTAATGGTTTGCAAAGCGGGTTTGGCATCACGGAAAATCGTCCAGGCTCGAGGTCGCTCTCCGAAAATAAATCTTATTGCCTCCTGGATAGCGACAAGCTCTGCGGCAGTTGATGTGGTTTTATGGTCCACTTTGAATCGTCGAGCGATATCCATGTCTGGGATGACAAAGGCTGCGGCAGAGGTGTTTAGCGTGGTGGATCCGTCGGTGTACACGTGCAGAGAATCACTGTACGTTGTATAAATGTGATATAGGGTCAGCTGTCTGAGGCCAACAGAAGAAATGAGTGACTTCTTCGTGATTCCAGGTATCGTAAATGAAACAGGTGGTTTAGGCAGGACCCATGGAGGCACTGAGAGGCATTTGGCGGAGAAAACCTTGATAATATAATGTTTTCATGCCGCAATATTACTGTTGAGAAACTGCAATCTGGGTGAGTGGCGGGTAGTACTGACAGTGGGTGCTGTCTGTGTCTGCTCAGCAATCGGAGGTGAACTCTGAGTGGCTCGCAGAGCATGTATACACTGATGGGACAAGCCCGAGCCTCTGCGATTGTCCCATTTGTTGAAGTACAGCGCGGTAGACCCAAGCATCTTCGTAAGCATTGAGCTTGAACACTCTCTAACGTCTTCACACAACTAGGTCTCATATTGTGGAGCGCCGGCATGCTGTACCGATTGTATCCCACAAATAGAGCATTGTACAATCGAAGTAGCGATGATTCTGACGGGCCCCATCTTGCTCCTGCTACGTGGCAAAGAACGAGAGCAAAGCTCTTCAATTTAGATTTAAGTACTGCGACATGCCTCGTCCACGATAGATCTCTGTGTACGACAACCCCAAGGAACTTGTGGTGCGTTACAGCAGGTATCGCTGTCCCATTAATAAATATCGGGTATTTCGACATATGCTCGCGCGTGAACGCAAGCACTGCGCATTTGTCGATTGAAAGAGTGAGCCCCTGACGTCGTAGATATTTGTATGTGATCGTCACTGCACGCTGTAGTCGAGCTCGTAATTGCGGACGAGTAGTTCCGGATGCCCATATGCATATGTCATCAGCGTGTGCACTGATCTTCACTGTGCTGGGAAGTTCTGCTGCTAGGCCGATCATTGTGACATTGAATAGGATCGGGCTGAGAACTCCTCCTTGGGGAACACGATGAACCTTACATAGATCGGTGTCTCCGTTATTTGTCGTCATGTAAATGGTGCGGTCCCTAAGGTAGCTAAAAATCCAAGCGTACAGCCGTCCACCGATGTCGAAATCTTCCAGTGCGTCAAGGATCGCATAATGCAGCACATTATCGTAGGCACCCTTAATGTCTAAGAAGACCGCCGCCACTAGTCTGCATCGGCTTCTTTCCTCTTCAACGCTGGTGATCAAGTCGACCACACCATCAATGGCACATCGGCCTCTTCTGAAGCCGTTCATAAATTCAGGAAAGAAGTTGTTCCTCTCTAGAAGCCACTCTAATCTTGACAGTACCATTCTTTCCATCACTTTTCCGACGCATCTGGCTAAGGCGATTGGTCTGTAGGAGGAAAGTGCATAAGGACACTTCCCCGGCTTAAGCAATGCAACAATGCGACTGCATTTCCAATGAGTTGGGACTTCTGACTCCCATGAGGTGTTATAATGAGATAACAGGATACGTCGTGCTTCGGTATCAAGATGGTTGAGTGCAGCATACGTGATTCCGTCAGGTCCTGGTGCCGATGATCGGCGGGAGGCAGAAATCGCAGCGTCAAGCTCATGCATTGCAAAACGTACATCAAGGCGCTCGTCAGACGATGGAGGCGCAACGGTAGTAAGAGGCTCATTAGTGGCAAGACCATCAGTGGTGTCCACGATGAGGCTACAGTATTCACTGGCTATCTCAACTTCTGTCCGTCCCTGATGTAGAGCAACAGCTTGAAATGGTTGACGTTGTTGGGGAGTTGTCTGCAAACTTCGTACCACCCGCCAGATCTTAGATAGAGGTTGCCTGGGGTCCAGAGATCTACAGAAATTTCTCCAACGCTGCCTGTCAATCTTGTCAAGATGCCGAAGAACATGTCGTTGAGCTCGACGACAGACGGAAAGGTCTGAAGGCGACTTCGTTCGTCTGTATCGGCGTTCGGCATGGTGACGGATTGCACGAAGGGCCTCGTATTGGGAGTCAAATGCTGATCCCTGCATCGGTAGGTTAACCTGTTTGGTTGTGTCACGCAGTGAAGAAGCAATGATGTCCTCTACCTCGGATGGATCAGTCGTGTGCTCACAGCCAGACTTGACAGATGCCTTGAACAGTGTCCAGTCGGTTTGACGGATGTAGCGTGTGTGCGTGCGGCGAAACCACCTGAACTGAACATAGGTTGGAAGGTGGTCACTGCCGCGAGTGTCCAAATCTGTGCACCAACATGCGGAAGACAGGAGGCTTCTGGAAACGAAACAGAGGTCGAGGCAGCTGCTGTAGGACGTGCCACGAACAAATGTAGGTGATCCGTCGTTGAGTACGCTTAGTCCATAGTTGCATATAAAATTGGCCAAATCCCTTCCGCGATAATTTGTTGTAGTGCTACCCCAGAGAGGATGATGTGCATTAAAATCGCCGATCACAATGTGTGGCCTTTGTGCTGCTTGGAGAATGGTCCCCAGGTGGAAGCAGTCCATCTGTGCGCTTGGGTGTATGTATCCTCCTATTAGTGAGAATGTCCGCTTTTTATTTGTTATAGTCAGGCTCACGTAATCATTGCTGATATGCGACGCGACTTCATGTCTCAAGAACGTCAAATCACGGCGTATACAAACGAGAACTTTGCTCGTACGTTGATCACTGTGGGACCAAATCTGGATATATCCACATATACGAAAAGATGAAACCATATTCGGTTCACATATAACGATAACAGGAAATTGATATTTAAAAACCTATTGTCTGAAGTCTGACAGACGGCCGCGTAGGCCACGAGCATTCCATTGCATAACAAGCGACTGGCGCATGCGTTCTCCGAATATCAGTGCCATGTTCACTTACTGAAGAACCAGTAGAAGAGGCTCCAAAACCTCAAGTAGCTGCACAGCTGCCTTAGCAGCGGGAGTGTTTAGGCTGCTGAGAATCTTACGCATCGAACCCATCAAATTTTTAAGCATAGCCTTGACATCTGCGTTGTCCATCTTCTTGTTTTCTTCATTGGGGGTAGGGGCACTATGTGATGATGGCGCTATCGTAGCTCTTGACGGTAGTGAAGGCCACTGAGTCTCCGACGTGGGGAGAGCCAATGACTGGTTACATTGTACCTGCGTGGACTGTATTGGCATTTGAGCATCTGTATCCTCCTTTCTGGCCGACAAAAGTAGGCTAGTAGGTGGTGAGGGCACGGTTTTGTGTGTCGAATTCGATAAGCTATGAAAACTGCTGCTTTGTTTGCGTCGGTGTCGCGAACGATGTTTACGGCGCCGTACAGCCCTTGCAGCTTCTCTGTGAGTGGAGTGGTCTCGAACCATCTTCTTCAGGATACTAATTTCATTCCTCATTTTGGGACATTCCTTTGATGTTGCGTCGTGGGCGCCTGAGCAGTTTGGGCATTTGGCCACAGCATTGCAGTTATCACCATCATGAAGACCACCGCAATGCTTGCAGGTTACTGCACCCTTGCAAACTGCACTAACGTGCCCAAATTTTATGCATTTATGACATTGCAGAGGTTTTGGTACGTAAGGACGTACCGAGCGCCTCACGTACCCAACTTTTACATGTGTGGTTAACGTCTAAGACTGAAACACTACTTTAACACATCGCGTGCGTCCAAAGCGGTGGAAACCAAGCACGGGAGCCGACGATGACAGCAGTTTCTCGAGACTCGAGTCTGTTATCTCTTCATCCACATCGTATATAACTCCTGTTGTCGTTTCTTCGTCATACGCGGAGAATGCGCGCACCGGAATGTTTCCTAATCGAACAATCGCTTTCAGCGTGCCCAATAAAGCCTTCGTAGTGACCTCTACGGACAGTATGTTCTTTTGACTATTTATGCGTATTTCTACGACTTTACCTGGAGCGACGAGCTCAAAGTCAGGCTCTGCCTATTTAGAGAGTATTTAGAGAGCTCTGCCTATTTAAAGAGGACAGGCTCTGCCTATTTAGAGAGTTCAAGTTGTCTGTCTTCGATGTCGGCACATACGAAATGGTGTACGACCGCATGCTACTCGCCTTTTTCTGTGCTTGCCAGCCAGTCGGCGATGTCCGGCTGATTTTCCTTTTCAGGCGTCGGCTTGGTACGACCACGTAGTCGCTGTCCGAAGCCATATCTTCAACGGAGGAGTCATCAGAATTATCAACGTGGACCACGCTTGGGCCGGGGTGAGAACTTGTGTCAGACGCACTATGATGTGGTTGGCCCGGTCCCGGTTGCTGGAGAGGGTTTCGATCCCCCATTCTAAGGGAGAACGCCCCTCCGAGGTGTGTCGATTATTGAAAAGTCTAGGCAAAAGAATTAGAAAACTCACAGAGCTCGAAGCAGAGGCTGTTCTCTGTGACAACTTCTTCTTCCTCCCCTCTCAATGTCAAGTCTATAATACCAGCTTATAGCACCACTTCAACAGGAGTCATTTATGACATCGCCACTGAAATTCCAAACTCGTATCTCTCAGTGCTAATAAAACCGGCAAATGAAGATAACGTCATTGTGAATGTCAGCCGCCTTGGTAACACACATTGTGTGAGAATCCAACCTTAGCGTAATACAATGTGAGGAAACCAACCTTAGCGTAAATACAATGAATGATAATCTGACGAGTATCATTACGGAGTGTGCAGTGGAAGTTGGAGGCAGGGTAGTTAGACAGGACACTGGCAAGCTTTCCCAGGAAACGAAGAGCCTAATTAATAAGCGTCAAATCATGAAAGTGTCAAGTACAACAGACAAAATAAAACTGGCAGACCTTTCGAAGTTGATTAATAGACGTAAGGTATGCGATGTAGGAAGGTATAACATGGAGAGAATTGAACACGCTCTGAAAAACGGAGGAAGCGTCAAAGCAGTGAAGAGGAAACTTGGTATAGGCAAAAGTCAGATGTATGCACTAAGGGACAAAGAAGGCAAAATAACTACCAATATGGATAAGATAGTTAAAATAGCGGAGGAGTTTTACAGAGATCTGTACAGGAGCCGATACAACCACGACCTTAATACTATAAGAGCTAGCAGTAACCCAGATGACAACCCACCAGTAATAATAGAAGAAGTCAGAAAAGCTTTGGAGAGCATGCAAACAGGCAAAGCTGCTGGTGAGGATCAGGTAACACCAGATCTGCTGAAAGATGGAGGACAGATTGTGTTAGAAAAACTAGCCACCCTGTTTACGAGGTGTCTCCTGACGGGAAGAATACCAGAGTCTTGGAAGAACGCTATTATCATCTTAATACATAAAAAAGGAGATGACAAGGACTTGAAGAACTACAGGCCGATCAGCTTGCTCTCTGTAGTATACAAGCTAATTACAAAAGTAATTGCTAACAGAGTAAAGAAAACATTAGAATTCAATCAACCAAACGAACAAGCAGGATTTCGAACAGGCTACTCAACAATTGACCACATTCATACTATCAATCAGGTAATAGAGAAATGCTCAGAGTATAACCAACTACTATACATAGCCTTCATAGATTACGAGAAGGCATTTGATTCAGTAGAAATATCAGCCGTCATGCAGACACTGCGGAATCAGGGCGTAGATGAAGTATATATAAACATTCTGGAAGAAATCTACAGGGGATCAACTGCTACCATAGTGCTTCATGAAGAAAGCAACAGAATACCAATCAAGAAGGGTCTAAGGCAGGGGGACACAATCTCCCCAATACTATTTACCGCGTGCTTACAGGAGGTTTTCGGAAGCCTAGAATGGGAACAGTTAGGGATAAGAGTTAATGGAGAATACCTTAGTAACCTGCGCTTCGCCGATGACATTGCATTGCTGAGTAACTCAGGGGACGAATTGCAACTCATGATTACGGAGTTAGACAAGGAGGACAGAAAGGTGGGTCTTAAAATTAATCTGCAGAAAACGAAAGTAATGTACAACAACCTCGGAAAGGAGCAGCGCTTCGAGATAGGTAATAGTGCACTTGAAGTTGTAAAAGACTATGTCTACTTAGGGCAGGTAATAATCGCAGAGCCGAACCACGAGGTTGAAGTAACTAGAAGAATAAGAGTGGGGTGGAGCACATTCGGCAAGCACTCTCAAATTATGACAGGTAGATTGCCACTATCCCTCAAGAGGAAGGTATATAACAGCTGTATCTTGCCGGTACTTAGCTACGGAGCAGAAACCTGGAGACTTACAAAGAGGGTTCAGCTTAAATTGAGGACGACACAGCGAGCAATGGAAAAAAATATGGTGGGCGTAACCTTAAGAGACAAGAAGAGAACAGAGTGGATTAGGGGACAAACGGGGGTCAAGGATATCATAGTTGAAATAAAGAAGAGGAAATGGACATGGGCTGGGCATGTAGCGCGTAGACAGGATAACCGCTGGTCATTAAGAGTAACTAACTGTATTCACAGAGAAGGCAAGCGGGTTAGGGGGAGACAGAAGGTTAGGTGGGCAGATGAGATTAAGAAGTATGCGGGTATAAATTGGCAGCAGCAAGCACAGGACCGGGTTAACTGGCGGAACAAGGGAGAGGTTTTTGTCCTGCAGTCCACGTAGTCAGGCTGATGGTGGTGGTGGTGGTGATACACCACCTCACTGAGAAATGGCACCAAATTACATTTCAGTGGTTGCCCAGTCACTGCGGAATCATCGGCAATGAACGGGCTGATCAAGCTGCCCGCTCAGCCCACACAGAAGATTAAAAACTACGACTACCACTTTCTAGGACAGATGCTGCACGAAAGCTCCGCAAGCTTGCTCGCCAGCAAACCACATCACAATGGAATCAGCCACACTTCAAGCATGCCCGACTGTACTCGCTCGACCCTACGCTAAGTGTTCAAGTCCCGTCGAGGCTTTGCCGAGCAGACCAGACCCTGTTATGTAGGCTGTGCTGTGGTTGGGCGTTGCGTTTACCAACGCCTACGCTTTCCGCATTGGGATGGCCGACACCGCAGCCTGTGGCCACTGTGGAAAAGAGGAAACGATCCAACATATTCTTTGTGACTGCCTAGCGTATAGTAAACAACGACTATGCCTTCGCAAGGAACTCAACAAATTAGATGATCAACCTCTGTTGGAGCAGGGAATTCTGCAGTATCGACAGGATGCGACTTCACAGAAGAGGGCCCTGAAAGCGCTACTACACTTTTTGCGATCGACCGGCCTTACTGAACGGTTGTAGCTAGGACGCCCTTCCTGTGTGTGTTTTCGTTTTCTCATGAGTGCGCGTGCGTTTTTTTTTTCTCTATCTACCCCCTCTTTCTTGCCCCTACTTTCCCGCCCCCAGCGCTGGGTAGCAAACCAGATGCCAATATCTGGTTAACCTACCGGCCTTTCCTTTCTCCCTCTCTCTCTCTCTCTTGGCCTGCGAACCCAAAGCATGCTACAATCGGCGCTGATATCTACATTTACAAGAACAATGTGAGTTGACCCAATACTTGCAGCTGTTGTTAGTTATGAAGCTGCAAGCAGTCGTAGTTCCCACTTTCAGTTATTATAAGATGAAGACCGTCGATGATAAATGCTGTACACTTTGGCATAGTAAAAATTGATATAGAGTGGGGTTTTTAGCGTCGGTTGTCTCGTAAAAGCTCAGGCCGCGTGCAGATCACTTAAGGGATTAAAAGGGCAAAATACATTTTAGCTCTTCCAAGGCTTGTTTTGGGGTTCTCCCGTTGGTGCTGATTACTGGAAAACTATTTCGAATACTTGCGAGTATGTGCCATTTGATTCGAGCATCGAATCGAACAGAACGCTATTCGATTCGTCATTATAAATTTTCGTATTCGTACACCTATAGCAACAACCGATTAAAACTTGATTGGGTCGATATGTCAACGTCGGTCATTTGTTAGTTTTTAAAGGCGAAGCTCCTTACGCCGTGGGTCGTACGTCCCTTGTCATCGTAGTAGCCAGTTGCATTTCATTGCATGTCAATAAAAATGGTTTTACAGCATATCCACGGAGTGAATGATGATGAGTGGAGCGAAGCGTCCGTCAGTCCCTTCGTGCTTTCATGCGTATACGTCCATCCGCTTCGCCACACTCGTCATCATTGACCTCGTGGATATGCTGTTTTTTGTTGTTGCTGTTGTAGAGCCAAACGTTTCTCTGTCACAACGTAATGTTCTTCCCGTTCTAGAAGAAAAATCTAAGACCACTTTTTATTGAACCAAGCAACATGGAAATCTGCACAGATTTCTCAAAATGAAACCTGCAACTAATCTTTGAGCAATGCATACACAGACAATACTCGAGAAAGTAAACAGGAAAATCATAAGTTTTGGAACTTCAACCAGTGCTATACTGCTTTTGTTTCGCTTCCATCTCGCCAGCCTTTTATTTATACTGAATATTTCGTTTCCGAGAATTATCTCTCATATTTATTTTGAATGAACCTATCGCAACTTTGTGGAATTCCGCAGAACTATTTCTTAAGAGTCACTCAATCTTGTATTGTTATTCTTGTCGTATTTCTTTAATTTCACTAAGGTTCCAATACAAACTTTGGTTCCGCATTTACGAACAAAGTGGACAGTTTGTGCGCGCACTGTCAACACAGCTTACGAAACTGTGCATTTTTTATACTAACTAACGGTGGGTCGGTGCGAAAGAATGTCCCAAGATGCGGAACTGGTGAGGTCGTTGTTTGCGTATTAACCTTAATACGACCCACTGAGCCAGTAGTCACCCACCATGTTTAGTTGAGAAGCTAATCGCGCTGCTAAACAAGAAGGGGTGGGTTACATTGCTGGCCACAACGGGCTCGCTTCGACGTGGGCAAAGTGCGAAATCCTGCGTACCTAGAATAAGGTGTTCACTAAAATCCAGATTATCAATAAGAATTCGAAGTTCCACGCTGCGGTGCGCCTAGTATTCATCTGCGACGTGCCCCGTATTCATTCAATGCTACAAACGCCTCCCCCTTCAAAAACAAACAAACAAACAAACAAACAAACAAACAGAAAAACAAACAAACTTAGCTTTATGAATCACTTCGCGCTTCTGCAAGTGCCATTGATAGCGTAAGTCACAGTATCTTCGTTTGTTGGCGGTGTTTGTTAGTACAGACTGCTTGGATTCGCATAAACTAGGGTGCGAAAGAAAACAGGGTGGTGGTAGATACAGAACACTGTAATTTCCTGTCATGTAGTGCACTGTTGAATCATGTTCTGATAATTAACGTAGTCGGCATGCTACAAAGAACATTGTCCAAGAGGACTCTACCCCTCCCCTTCTTTTCTTTAGTCGCCCGATTATTGGCCTGCATCTAAGCACGGGTTATCTGTTGGCAATGCCACCGTGGACGACATACACAGGCTGTAGTGCATTGTTTTGTTGAACCTAATAAAAGAGAGAGAGAGAGAGAAACGAGAAAAAAGGAAGGCAGGGAGGTTAACCAGATGCTAGTATCCGGTATGCTACCCTACACTGGGGTTGGGGAATAGGGAGTTGAAAGAGAAAGGGAGAGTTAAAAATAAATAAGAGAAAAATACCCCTTGTTTACGTAGATCTTTATTAGCTTCAACACAGAAGAAAGCCGTGCAAGCACTACTGGGCTTCTTACGAACTATTGGCCTGTCGGAACGCCTCTGAGTGGACTGATTTTGTGTGTGCGTACTGTGTTGAAGGTAATAAAGATCTACATAAACAAGGGGCCATGCTTTTAATTAAAGAGTTCTCAGAACGTTCTTTAGGGACAAAGCTACTTACGCTGTGGGTCGTATCTCCCGACAGTTATAGCGCGAGAACAGAACGACGACAAAAAGACAAGAAGGACACGAGCGCTCGTGTCCTTCTTGTCTCTTTGTCGTCGTTCTGTTCTCGCGCTATAACTATCGTCATGTCATACCAGAGGAGAACAGATTGTGTAAGGAAAACTAGCCACCCTGTTTACGAGGTGTCTCCTGGTGGGAAGAGTACCATAATCTTGGAAGAATGATAACGTCATCCTAATACATAAGAAAGGAGATGACAAGACTTGAAAAATTACAGGTCGATCAGCTTGCTCTCCATAGTGTACAAGCTATTTACAAAGGTAATTGCAAAATTACAGGTAGATCAGCTTGTTCTCCTTAGCATACAAGCTATTTACAAAGGTATTGCTAACAGAATTAAGACAGAATTAAAATTCAATCAACCAAAGAAACAAGCAGGATTTCGAATAGGCTACTCAACAATCGACCACGTTTATACTATCAATCAGGTAATGGAGAAATGCTCAGAATATAGCCAACCACTATACATAGCCGTCATAGATTACGAGAAGGCATTTGATTCAGCAGAAATATCAGCAGTCATGCAGGTACTGCGGAATCAGGGCGTCGACGAAGCATATATAAACATCCTGAAAGAAATCTACAGGGGATCAACTGCTACCATAGTGCTTCATAAAGAAAACAACAGAATACCAATCAAGAAGGCTGTAAGGCAGGGAGATACAATCTCCCCAATGCTATTTACCGCGTGCTTATAGGAGGTTTTCAGAGGCCTAGACTGGGAACAGCTAGGGATAAGAGTTAATAAAGAGTACCTTAGTAACCTGCGCTTCGCCGATGACATTGCATTGCTGAGTAACTCAGGGGACGAATTGCAACTCATGATAACAAAGTTAGACAAGGAGAACAGAAAAGTAGGTCTTGAAATTAATCTGCAGAAAATGACAGTAATGTACGATAACTTCTTAAGAGAGCAGCTTTTCGAGATAGGTAATAGTGCACTTTCTGTTGTAAATAACTGTCTATTTAGTACAGGTCATAACCACGGAGCCGAACCAGGAGACTCAGGTAACTAGAAGAATAAGAATGGGGTGAAGCACATTTGGCAAGCACTCTCAAATCATGACAGGTAGATTGCCACTATCCCTCAAAAGGAAGGTATATAACAGCTGTATCTTTCTGGTACTTAGCTACGGAGCAGAAACCTGGAGACTTACAAAGAGGGTTCAGCTTACATTGAGGACGACGCAGCGAGCAATGGAAAGCAATATGGTAGGTGTAACCTTAAGAGATAATAAGAGAGCAGTGTTGATTAGAAAAAAACCGGGATTGAGGATATCATAGTTGTAATTAAGAAGAAGAAATGGACATGGGCTGGGCATGTAGCGCGTAGACAGGATAACCGCTGGTCATTAAGGGCAACTGACTGAATTCGCAGAGAAGCCAAGCGGGTTAGGGCGAGATAGAAGGTAAGGTGGGCAGATGAGATTAAGAAGTTTGAGGGTATAAATTGGCAGCAGCAAGCACAGGACCGAGTTGACTGGCGGAACATGGCAGAGGCCTTTGTCCTGCAGTGAACGTAGTCAGGATGATGATGATGGTGATGATGATGGTGGTGATGATGATGATGATGTCATACCAACTAGCCCAAACTGCCCCACTTCGTATCTCCCGTGTCATCGTAGTCTTCGTAGTAGCCAGTTGCGTTGCATTGCATGCCAATAAAAAAAGTGTCACAGCATATCCATGGAGGGAATGATGATGAGGGGGGCGAAGCATCAATCCGTCCGTCCGTGCGTCCGCATATCTGTCCGTGCGTCCGTGCGTCCGTGCGTCCGTCTGCTTCGCTCTGTTTGTCATCATTCACCTCGTAAATATGCTGTGACTTTTTAGTAAATGGCCAGGTGGGGTATTTATCGTTGTTTTTCTTTTAACGAGTCTAGCGTGGCTTGCAATGAAATTTTCGCTTAGCACCCAACGACAGTCTTGCGAGCGTGATTTCTCGGTTCGTTTATGAGAGCGTAGAACAGAAAATTTATAACAATCCTTACTGATTGCTCCGGTTTCATGTCAATAGCAGTTCCCCGGCAATGGTTCTACAGCATTAATAGTGGAGCATATCTCAGAATAGGGTGTTGTTGCATTTTATTTTAGACTTCTTCAACTACGTTAAGTGGGTTCGCAGTGCTTGCTCAATTTATTTTTAGCAGATTACGTTTTATACACTTGCGTTCCATGTATCACGGCCTCCTTTTTTATTTTATTGTTTTTGACTTTATACCGTACTCAGACCGTGTATGGTATTTGGAAGTAATAAGTAAGTAACCAAAAAGACTTGCAGGTTACTCGCGGTTCCCCTTCATGAGCAGAATGCGATAGCTTAATCGGGCATCACGTGCATCACCACGTGAAATGCCAGCAAGGCTTCGATACTCGGTGGATGCCTCAACCGTGCCGCGAGGAAGCATACGCCTGTGCGCATAACACTCGCTGTTTCGAACTATCCCAGAATGCCTACTGCAAGCATAAGTAGCGTATAGTAGTGTCCGCTACGCCACGATTCTTCCTTTTGCGAATCGGCGAGTGGCTCACTACGCGTCGGTAAGACAACGCGTGAACCTATGCAGCTGCTCACTTTGTTGATGCTTTTACTGATGATGGCGATGATGATGATGATTCGTATGTCTGGGTGATCTTTAACGGGTGGGCCTTTAAAACTCCTACACGTTGCACAATTCGCATGTTTTGACGCCTGGCGTGATTATGCACTGCTACCCCTCGATATTACACACGTTAAGCAGACTTTCCCCACTACATGGCGTTCTTGTAGTCTTTTTTTTCCTTTCTGAAACATATTCAAGAAATTGCGTGACTCTGTGGCAGAACACCTGCCGCTTGCCACACAGAGTTGTTGGGTTTGAGCCAAATTTTTTTAATATTGTAAGGCAACGTTTTGGCTGCAAGCCACTTCTTTTACTTGCCGAGCCTCTGCCCCACAACACAGGTCAGACTGATGATGATGAGTATGTGCATATGACAAGATGACGCGCATGAATAATGCTCACAATTATTTCCCCCCCCCCCCCCACGCTTGAGCGGCCAGCCCGGACGGGTCTTAGACGGAAATGGAACGTCGAACGAATGGCTTCAGACGCGATACGTGGACAATCTCCGAACCACGACAGCGACGATCCGAAGAAATGTCGCTGGGAGTGACACGGTAGTTCACTGGTGACGTTTGTCCGTTGATTGTATAGGGTACAATGAAGCGTGACTGAAATTTAGCGCAGAATCCTGGAGTACGAATGGGCGTCCAAACCAACACTTCATCCCCCGGACTGAAGGAGACGTCGCGATGAGAGCTGTCGTAGCATTGCTTGCGATCTTGCTGATTGGCTTCTGTATTAAGGCGAGCCCGTTGCCGACATTCTTCGAGCCTTGTGATGAACTGCTCCGATACGGTTGCCGAGGAGTCAGTTGGAGCACTTAGAAAAGAGACGTCGATGGCGAATGTCGGTGTACGGCCGTACACGAGGTAGAAAGACGAGTAGCCAGTAGTTATTTGAACAGCGGTGTTATGGGCAAACGTCACAAAAGGCAAAATTGTATCCCAGTTGTCGTGGTTTGGTGCGATGTACATCGATAGCATGTCTATTAGTGTCCGATGAAATCTCTCTGTCAGCCCATTAGTTTGGGGGTGGTAGGCTGACGTCGTCTTATGTACTGTATCACAGGTTGTAAGCAGGGTTTCGATTGTAGTGGACAGGAACGTCTTGCCATGATCACTCAGGAGGACGCGAGGTGCACCGTGACACAATACAATTGCGTTGAGAAAGAAGTCTGCGACGTCTGAAGCAGAACTTGTGCGTAGTGCAGCAGCCTCTGCGTACCGTGTCAGGTGATCGACAGCAGTCACAATCCAACGATTACCTGCTGGCGTAATGGGGAGAGGTCCTAGTAGGTCTATGCCAACGATGGCGAAAGGTGTCTCGGGACACGGGATGGGTTGCAGAAGGCCAGCAGGAGACGAAGTTGGTCGCTTCCGCCGTTGACACAAATGGCAAGATGCAACGTACTTCGCCCCAAAAGTAGAGATGCCAGGCCAGAAGAAACGTTTCCTGATGCGGCTTTGTGTTTTGTGAAATACCAAGTGGCCTGCACATGGGTTGTCGTGAAAGGCTTCGAGGACTTGGTGACGTAGAGAACGCGGAAGTACTGGAACCCAGCGGTGTCCATCAGTAGTGTAAACGTAACGATGGAGCACATTGTTATCGAGCTTAAATTGCCGTAGTTGTCGGCGCAATCTAGCATTTGGAGTAGGTGATATACCATTTAGGCGTTGAATAATGCTTTTACAATATGGATCATCACGCTGGCGTGTGGCGAACTCGGTGTAGCGATTTGAAGCTGGTGTGTCGATAACCGCAAGTTGTGATAATGTGAAGGGTGGCGCAGTGTTTTGCCCGCCAGACGAGCAAACACCTGACGTACTCGATGGTGACAGTGGAAGAGGGCAGTGAGAGAGAGCATCTGCATCTTGGTGTCTTTTGCCAGACTTATAGATGACGTCAAAATTGTACTCTTGTAGGCGGAGCACCCAACGACCGAGGCGACCAGACAAGTTTTTCAGTGACGACAGCCAGCACAAGGCGTGATGGTCTATAATAACTGTGAAGTGGCGTCCGTAAAGATATGTTCGAAATTTTTGTATGGCCCAGACGACAGCAAGGCACTCCTGCTCAGTTATGGAGTAGTTTTGTTCAGCAGCCGTGAGAGCACGACTAGCATACGCAATAACTCTTTCCCGTGAAGTGGCATCCCGCTGTAGAAGAACTGTACCAATGCCTTGGCCACTCGCGTTGGTGTGGAGACATGTAGGTGCGTTCTCGCCGAAATGACAGAGAACAAGGTCGGATGTTAAAGCATGCTTGAGGGCTTGAAAGGCACGCTCGCAGTCGTCGTTCCAAGCGAAAGTTGATCCGGATGTCAGCAGCTTATGCAGTGGCGACGCGATGGCAGCAAAATGGCTAATGAAGTGGCAGAAGTAGGACGCCAGGCCCAGGAAACTTCGTAGGTGTTTCTGATTTTCTGGCCGAGGGAAGCGTATCACGGCAGCAAGCTTGTCAGGATCCGGGCGAACGCCATCTTTGCGGACAAGGTGGCCCAACACCTTGATGTTCTTGTTGGCGAAGTGGCATTTCTTTGTGTTTAGCTGAAGTCCAGCATTAGAAATACACGTCAAAACTTTGTCTAAACAATCAAGATGCTGACGAAAAGAAGAGGAAAAAATGACGATGTCATCTAGATAACAGAGACATGTTTTCCATTTTAGGCCGCGTAGAACTGTGTCAGTCATGCGTTCAAACGTGGCAGGAGCATTACATAAACCGAATGGCATCACGTTGAATTCATACAGCCCGTCTGGTGTTGCAAAGGCAGTTTTTTCTTTGTCCGCTTCGTACATAGGTATTTGCCAATAACCAGACCGTAGATCAAGGCTTCAGAAAAATTCAGCGCCTTGCAGAGAGTAAAGTGCGTCGTCAACTCGTGGGACCGGGTACACGTCTTTGCGCGTGATCTTATTAAGTGCTCGATAATCGACGCAGAATCGCACCGAACCATCCTTCTTTCGAACTAGCACTACAGGTGATGACCACGGGCTGGACGAAGGCCGGATAACATCTCGTTTGAGCATATCAGCAACGTTGTTCTCGATTATTTTCCGATCTGCGGATGACACTCGTTATGGGTGGTGGCGTACAATTGTATTGCCTTCCGTTTCAATTCGATGTACGGCAGCGGAAGTGCGACCCAAAAGCTTGGAGTTGACATCAAATGAAGCTCTGTGTTTTTGAAGGATACCCAAAAATTCTTGCTTTTGCACTGACGTGAGATCGGGATTTATTGTGGCTGTTAAAGCAGCCGTCGTAGCATCGTCATCATTACTTGTAGAGAAAGATGGCGCGTCTGCGTGAAGGGGCACCAAAGAAAGTGGTTCGGTATCTGTGAAGCAAACCACACTGGTGTCCCGGGGCAGCGCAACAGGCAAAGAAGTAGGGTTAACTGCCGTAACTAATGCTCTGCCATCATGAAAGCGCACCAGGCTAGGAGCGATCGTAAGCCCACCAGAGATGTAGCGTCCACACGGTGCCAGGAACGCATCACCAGTACTGATCTTATCTGATGTCAGGGTCAGAATATGCTCATTACCTGGAGGAATAAAACAGTCATCAGCGGTGACGAAGCGCTGGCTATGAGCATCTTTATTGGACGAAAGCACAGTATCTGACATGCGAATGGCCCTCTGACGGCAAGATATCATGGCTGAAGCTGAGGAGAGAAAGTCCCACCCTAAAATGAGCGCATTAGTAGACGATGACAGAACGAGGAACTGTATATGGTGAAGGATGCCCTCCATAAAACTCGTGCTGTGCAAACACCAGAAGGCTGAACGGAAACCGCATTAGCACAGCAAAGGGGAGGGCCATCATACGGTGTCTTCACTTTGCGCGAACGGGAACACAAGTCCACACTGATAATTGAGAGCGATGCCCCTGTGTCCACCAAGGCTTCAGTCCATATACCCTCAACACACACTGAAAGTACATTTGAAGGGCGTTCAGGAGGAGGTCGATGCAGTCCGCCAAATGCAGCTTTCCCTCCTGAAGCTGCACTGTTTAGTTTTCCGGGCGATGATCAGACGCCGTGGTAGCCGGACGAAGTGGTGACGAGAAACGGCACATAGGTGACGGTGAGCGACGGCGCAAGGAGCGGAAGGTACTGGCTGCATCGAAGTGCTGTGGAGATGGTGAGCGGCGTTGGTACAGTTAGTATGGGTGGCGATGTTGTGGAGCAGGGTCAAACTCATCCCTCTCGTAGTCACCATAGCCCCGCCTTTCGTCTTGTTAACGTCGACGACAGAACCGTGAGATGTGGCCACGTATTCCGCAATAATAGCAACTCGGTCGAGATGGACGCCAGGCATGGAAAGAAGGAGGTGGTGTCCTTGGGGTGAGGACATTTAGGGAGGGCTGCGTAGTTGACACATACTGCGGTGATTGCTGAGAAGGTGACGCTGCAACCACCTGAGCGTATGTCGGCTTTGGAGTGGTATGCGAGCTCGGGACTTGCTCACACGTCATGGATGCCAGTTCCTCCCTGACGATGTTGCGGAGGCTGCCTGCAGAAGGTGTTATGCGGAGCTCACAAGACGACGAGGTGGCCTGGAGTTGCAGCTCCTCGTGAATCATGGACCGTATCAACGCACGGAGCTCATTGTCATGCGTTGGCCTGAGATATGCTGTGTCAGGTTGTAAACGTGTAAGTTGAAGGTCGTCGAGTCGCTGACACGTACTGATGATATCCGCGACCTTGGTGGGGTTCTTTGCCGCCAAAGCGTTAAATGCGACGGCGCCTATGCCCTTGAGCAGGTGGTGAACGCGGTCATGTTCCGCCATCGAGCTGTCGACGCGACTGCATAGGGCGAGGACATCTTCAATGTACGAAGTATAGGACTCGCCGGAGTGCTGGACACGTTCAGCAAGCTTCCGTTTGGCGATGTCTGCACGTACAGAAGGGTTGGAAAATATCTGAGGGAGCTGCTGCTTAAAGGTAGGCCAGTCTGGGAAATCCAGCTGATGGTTGAGAAACCAGGTCTTAGCGACCCCCGTCAGATAGAACGGCACGCGGGACAGCTTCACTGAATCATGCCAATAGTTAAGCGCACTCACACGGTCGTACTCATCCAACCAGTCTTCAACGTCTTCACCGCGAAGGCCAGCGAACATCGGGGGATCTTTTTGAGGGGTGGTGACAGTCCATGAAGGCATGCCCAGGGGTGTAGGCGGGGTGGATGGAGCTGAGTTTTTGTTGTGCTCGTCTTGCGACATGACCGTGGGCTGACTGCGCAAACGGCGACCCGACCGGAGCTCCAGGGGCGGTTGGTAGTCGAAGATAACGAAAAAGCGCTGCAGGGAGAGGACCAGGGGACCGGAAAGCACTCTCGACCACTTGTAAGGCAACGTTTTGGCTGCAAGACACTTCTTTTACTTGCCGAGCCTCTGCCCCACAACACATCATTGGGGTTTCTATGGGTACATCATTGGGTACATCATTGGGGTTTCTTTCTATGGGTACATCATTGGGGTATTGGGTACATCATTGGGGTTTCTATGCCGTGCCCTTCCTTATTAAGTGCCCATGACTTCACACTTCGAGGTTAACGCTCAAAGCTGATTTGTTGCAAAATCCTTACCCCTTTTTTGCTAAACACATAGTAGAGTACCTCGTACTTACTCTAAATAGTTAACTACTTTTTCTAAACGCCTGTTCACTCTCTATTTCTTCTATCACCAGGCATAAAACTGCAGAAAGACGTGTGACTTTTATTATACTTGCTAATAAAGGTAAACACTAGACACTCATTACACATTCGCGGATGAAGCTACTTTTCTCGGTATGTGATGACAAACTGCTGAACAGAAAAATTGATGCCGCCCTGACGAAGACCAGTCCTTCGCTCGAAACGTCGCCTCCAGAGAGGTTCAATGTTGAATGATTGATTTCTCGTAACTTCAATCAAATGTCGATTTCCTCCTGAATTTGAGCGTCTGTCCGCTTTGAATTTTTCCGGTATGTGGACGCTCCAAAGGTTTTTGCTTCATCTATATTTATTGTGATATCAAGAAGATGTTGGCATACAAATAAGGCCCTAACTACTCCTTAACTCTTGAATGAATTGAGCATTTCATAAAATGAACACACAGACTGTTGGACATGCGTAAAAAAAATACTGCACACAGATACAATACATATATAAAGTAAATTGTGAAGTACGAAGACATAATGAACACCATCCTAACGTTAAAGAAAATGTACGAAGTGCAAATAATAATGTCTCTATGTTCCCGTTTAGGATGAGGAGGAATCTGCACACGTAATGCGTTTTGTTATGTCGGCATGAGGCGAGTTGGCGTTTTCCTAATGAGTAGCGCGAAAACAGGATCGTGACACAGAAGATGACAGGAAGAACGCACTTCAGGCCTTTTTGTGCTCCTCAGTGTAACAGTTCTGTTTTGCATTTAACTTATGGCATTCTGATATAAACAGAAAAAAATGCCCGCGGGTTCAGGCTTCTTCGTGCATCTCAGAGTTTTTACGACGCCATGAAATGCTGCGTAGTGGCTGCAGTTCTGTCGTTCTCATGTGTGCACACCGCACGCTGCCTGTGTACCCAGCTTCAGCGCGGCTGTCACATTTTGCGGCTGTTTGGACCTTCCGGCACAAATCCGAGATTATAAGGCGACCTCCGCATCTATAATCCCCTGTCTATACGGATGTGTGTGGAACGAACAAACAAAGATATACTGAAATTCGCCGCAAAGTTATGAGTTGTGTAAACAGTGCAGACGCTCTAAAAGCTCGCACATTGCGCCATGTTTGTTTTCCTGTGTGCACAGGCGCTTCAATCCATACACAAACCGTCCAAAAGAAGAACTTCCTGTAAGATGCACTACTAAAATTCTCGATGGTGGCCGGTGTTTTGTTTGACTCAGCCCTGGACAAGCAGCTCTGGGCAATCCAGTGAGCCGAGGTAGCCACTAGAGGAGGCAAGGCTATGCTAGGCCACATCAAGGCGGGAGTCCAGTTTACGAACAGGCCTTATAAAAAATAAAGTTTCTCTCTCTTTCTCTTGTTTCGGGTCATTCGCCCAATTTCTCAGATTTTTTTCGCCTTTACCTAGAAGAGTTATTAAATTATTAACACTTGTAGCTTGTTGACGCTACATTGAGTAGCACCTGCACTGAGCCTTCTCTGCTCTGCACTGAGGGTGTGCGGATATGAAATTTTCAATTTTGAAGTGAACTATAATAACGAAGAGCGATCAGAATCAAGAAATTTTGAAATATTGCCAAATACAGCGATAGTACGATGTCACAGAACGAGCGCTAAAAATGGGCGCGCCGCCAAATTCTTGCGGTAACGCGCGGAAGAGACGCCGGGCGGTCAAAAGGAAAAAAAAAGAAAACAAACATCCAAGGCTCCCCGGGCGCGCGCTCTCCCCTTGGAAGCGTGGCTTCACCGACGAACCTCCTCACCCCACATCGGCGGCCGAGATAGCCCGCGAAAGTTCTAGAACGAAAGGGGCGTGGTCATACCGAGTTGAGTCATTGGCCGGGAGGGCATTCCAACCGTCTCGCCCTCTTCCCAGCCTTCGCTGCGTATCGCGCCGACGAAATGACGAGAACCGTCTGGAATGTCGCGCGCAAGGTATTTAACCGAGCAGCCGAGATGAGAGATCAGGAGAAGACGGAAGTAGCGCCAGAGTGCGTAGGGATTCCGCCGTGTAGTCGGCGAAGGTTTTGTCCGTAGGGACGAAGCAGGAAATGAAGAGGATTTCCACCTGAGGGGTGAAGGCTCGAGCTACAGGCAAGAGAGTGTGTTTACCGCTATCGAGTGAAGACGCGTGGCGACAGCTGCGTGTGTGAAGCCGACGTGTTCGGGCGAAGAAGTTTGAAGCTTGGAGAGTGGCCAATTGAAGGCGCGAGGTTTCCTGGAAGAGAAACTTCGAGAGCTGCGGAACGACAACAACGCTGGACTTTGAGTGAGTGATTCTCGGAAGAGTATCATCTAGACTTTGGTTCCAAGAACTTTGGACTGGATAGGTTTTCTATCTCTTTAGTCTTTAAGTGTCTTGGTTGTTCAATGCATGAGACTGCATTGTAGTGCGTATCGTTGTCTGTGTCCGTTGTTTTGAGTGTGGTTGATTGTACTGTGTAGTACGTTGTTTGATTGGTGACGTATTGTATGTAACTATTGAGGAGTGTGCATTCTTGTGTATCGTTTTCGATCTGCCATTTTTGAGAATATAATATTTGTTTTGTTTATCAACTCTCGGCTCTGACTTGTTCTTTGGGCCACAACCGGCGTCCGCTGGCGCGCCAAAAAGGACCACTTCTAAATTGTCCACGCTTTCGTGGTGCGGTTCGGGGGGCCAATACTTCGGCCCTTGGAATTAGCCCGGCGATCGCCTCCCCAATAAACGGGACATGTGTGACATACGACCACTGTTAATACTAGCATTGACGAGACATGAAAAGATGATTTTGATGTCCAGTAAGTAGTGTAAACAATTACATATACAACAGTATTGCTGGAACGTACCACACACGCAGTTATTCAGTTTTACAAAGGATAGATAGCTGCTATAATAAAGAACCAGCGACACCGCTGTACGCTGTACACTTCCTGTCTGTAGAGAACGAGAACGGCCGCTCACTGGACACACTGGTGCCGACGTGTTAATCATATCGTCAGAGTTTCATCCCGCAAGTACGCTTTCTCAACAAGGAAAACTAGTGATAATGAATCATACCAATGTTCATTGAAGATGCTGCATCTTAGGAACAAACACTAACGCTGATTTTTCCCATTTTGGACATTTGTTCTTGATTGTGCAGTGATTAATTCTTCATTTGTTTTGTTGACATTGCTCAATATAATTTTGGCGCCCTGCAACAACGTATCCTGTCTCATAAAAAATGTTATGCTCTGGGCACCAAGCATGAAAAAAATGGAGTAATATTTGTTAAATACTACTATCAATGATGGTAGGGTAGGAGAGTCAATGTGGCAACTGAAACTGGTTTGTCTTTTCATACGTCCAAATTTGCGTTATTTATTAAACGTACGCAGTCCCTTGTGCTGATATGTGTTGTTTTATAAAGTTTAGTGGTTTTAAAATATTTAGACTAATGAAAGTGTTGAGAAAATTCAATCGAGTACCAATTTGTACGAATCGACTACAACACGGTGGCTACTTGGGCTGGTTGGTTCTGCATTGTGATAAGAGTGCGCTCTGCCCTATCTCTGTACTATAGCGGATGAGCTACAGAACCTACTTCTGTCTTATAAGAGATAAGTCAGATGGGGGGTGCTCTGCCCTATCTGACTTCTGGTCTCATACGTTCCGCGAACATTCTGCGCACAAAAAAAATGTGTTTTTTCATTGCCCATTTCAAACCCAACATATGAAGGCATCAAATATTCGCACTTCCTATTACGAAGCAAATGAGATATGCTAAGGAATGAGATAAGCCTTCATTTGGTCTTCAATCTTCTGTCAGCGTATGACTATTTTTTGATCTAAGAATCAAAAAGAAAGAGAGAGGGAGAGAGAGAACGCATTGCGCGTGCTGCTTACAAAGAATGTGCACTTCAGAAAAACTAGTTCAGGGCCATCGAATTCGGTGCACAAACCACCATCTTGGTGCATTAAACGTTTCACAGGCCAATATAGAAATAAGGATCTTTACATGCAAAGACTGTGTTTATTTCGAAACAATGCAAATACGACGTGATTTTGTGCCCTAAGGATATATTGTTAGAGCTTTCTAAATATAGCTTCAGAATGTTACCTGGTTTATAGCTAGACAAGTTAGGTAAGCTATGCATATTTGAGGATAGTTTTCCTCGGCTTAAGAGCGCTTCAAGACAACCAAACGTTTAAATAACGACGTTCAAAATTCTCGGTGTGCGCCCGAAGAGAGTAACAGGGGCGTGTCTCTCGAAGAAGAGTGTACAGCCGTCAGAGGGCATTCAGGGAACGCTCTTTGCTGGCCGAGCGCGTAGCCTCACTTCCAGCGCTCTCATGGTACAAAAAAAAAAAGAATAGATTGGCTGACCCCTCTTTGTAGCAATAGGTGTAACACGAAATCGAGACGTGCCTTTACAGAGGTAGTTGGGCGATTATTGTGCATTGTTCAGCCACAAGGGCAAATGAATGTCTGGTACAGCAACAAATTCCAGTCACGTGAAGACCAGCAAGCACCTGGAAATTCGCCGCACGCAGCTCATGCAGAAAACACTCACGAAATGAGCTTACACGGGACGAGCGTGAACAAAAAGTTGACACAGCTCGACACTTAAAGCACACTGCTCAAACAAAAAGAAAGACGCACGAAATGCCGCGCACAAGTTACACGGGCACGAGCACAAACAACTGTGTCACAATTCTCAATTCGTGTTTGCGCCACGCGCTCCTTTCGGAAACGTGGCTGCCGCAGCGAGCGAAGCGACCTTGGTGCTCTCTTTAACCACTGTAACTTCAAATCAATTCGTGTTTGCGCCGCGCACTCCTTTCAGAAACGTGGCTGTCGCAGCGAGCGAAGCGACCTTGGTGCTCTCTTTAACCACTGTAACTTCAAATCAATTCGTGTTTGCGCCGCGCACTCCTTTCGGAAACGTGGCTGGCGCAGCGAGCGAGGCGACCTTGGTGCTCTCTTTAACCACTGTAACTTCAAAGCAAACTTGCGGGGGTAGCACAAGACATACAAAGCACCCGGATTCTGATGTAAGCGCGCGCGCGAGTAATGCGGCCACGCAAGAGAACATTTACACGCATTTTGACCACGCCTTGTGGTGTCACGGCGTGGTCAATGTGAGATGTTTTGTTATACCAGAAATTTAGTTATATTAAAAACTGCTATACTGATCGGCATATGTGATCTTAATATGTGATCCTAAATGTAATAGGTGTATACTTCCTTTGACAGAATCATTGAATTTAAGGCCAGCGTAATCAAAGCCCTTTATCTAAAAAAAACATGTAAAGCCTGCATGAAAGATTTTAGGCAGCAGAGAAATTTAGACTAAGAAAAGTTAGTTCCCTACTCACTTTTCTGTGGCCGCTCGACGCTTCTTTCATGGAGCCGTTCCAGTCACCGACGAGCGCTGGAGAGAAGTGCAAGAAAGCTGAGCCGACGGCGGCCGACAACAACGTTTCAGGACGTTAAGGCCGCAACTACTCAGATTCCTACAGCGCATTCTTGGCAGGCACGACTCTCCGAACTACTCTTCGTAGTTACACTGTAACTACTTCTATGTTACGCTGTTCGTATATTTAGCACATCTACTGTTATGGGTGCAGCATAAAAACTCCAGGCGGTCGGAATGTATCTAGAGTTCCCCACAAAGGTGTGCCTGATAATCAAGTCATAGTTTTTTCATGTAGAACCCTTCCATATTATAATATAGACTACGTTTCAAAAGTTTTGCGGAGATAGAACTAGATCAAATGAGCCTGTTTACGTCTCGAACACAAGAAATGTCAGAAAAGAAAATACGGCGGGTTTGCGCAGAAGCCATGCCACGGGTGTACGAGTCCGCGCTTCTCTCAAGGGCAGGCAGGACCCGAAAACTGTCTTGTTTCCAAAATCTATGATGAAAACTACGAAGAAAGGTAGCAAGCATGGAGGCTCAATGTTTCCTGAGCAAGCCACGGCCTTCGCATTATGAGAACCTTCACCGCAAGGTGCCCTCAATTCCGGTGCCTCGGGGCATGGAACCTCCACTTTTCGAGCGTACTCATCTTTGCAGAAAAAAAAACAGAGAAAAAAAGGAGCGGAGGGAGCAGAATGGAAGCACGGTAGATTGTTTTTCAAGGCGTCGTTCTTTTTTGAAATATTAAAACTTGCCTCGAAAGGTAAGCTACGAAGAAAATCGTCAAACATAATATCGTCTGAAATGCACTATTGATTCGAGTGAAAAAAAGCGTTTAACCAATGTATAAATGGGTGAGATAAACAAGGGGTTCATAAGGGCTTCATTATTTGTTATTTATGATCATGTATGGTAAAATGTTGCTCAACACATGGGAAGAGCTGGCGGACGCGCACAATGTTAATGAGCTAGAGCGGTTGAAGCTGACAAACGCGAGCAGGGCCCTCTACTCCAAGATCTGTTTTACCCTGTCGAAGATAACATGCACTTTTGTTAGCGTATCCTTCACGACTTCAAAGACAACGAACACATGAGCGATATGCCAAGGAGCCTGCATTCAGAGTATGAGAAGAGAAGAAGGCAGAATCCGATTCATCTGCTCAAGCAAACACTTGAACGCGCGAACGGCAATGAAGAAAATGTGTGGTAGTAGCAACATTTATTGGTGGTAGTAATATTTATTAAGGTGGTAATAGTAACAGTACTAGAGAAATTTAATAAGCTGACATTTACGGAGAGGTAGTTAGGGAAACAAACCTTTAGTGGGCCAGCTCCCTTACAGTACTAGGTGGGGTACCTAGCTAGAGACTCCACCTGGCCGTGACTGCTGTCTTGGCACGTCGAACCATGGCTTGTTGGGCCGGAAGGTCCTAGCAGCCGAGCAGGGCCGCCTCCCAGTTCTCTCGGGTTGGGTTGAGGTTGAGGAGTAAAGAACAATTGAGCTGGCATCTGTATACCACTTGGTAGGGGTCCGCTACCTGCACACAGTACTGAAAGAGGCCGAAAAGGAAGCGTCAAAATGCTTAAGCACTGCCGTGCATAGTAGCATATTGGCGATTAAATGGAGAATTCTACAATCCGTCTTCCTGAGCCCTTTACAGGGCACAGTAAAGCAAAGTGTGGGATTGGGCGAGTTGGTATTCCATTATTAAACTGCTCAGCGCAAAAATGTCACACAACGAACACAAAAGACGATGGCCAACGCAGAAGCATCTAGGTTGTGCTGAGCACTTTGACGCAAAAAAGTGGTGATGGGAGTCCCGATAATATGTAATTATCCCCTTAAGAGTCGGGAGAGGAGTGTTCTGAATTACAGGCGAGGCAGTGACCCAGAGCATGAGTGCGTGGGCGGCAACGTGCGTCGCCGCATGGCCTATTAGACCCTGAAGGACGCAGTGGCGTACATTGCAAATGATCGTTTTACAACCGCGAAAATGGTCGATGACTGAGGGCAAGGTGGTAGAGGGCGAGGTGACAAAGTGGTGGAGCTGGGCATAGTCCTGGCCATCACAGCACGCAAGAAGTCCCTGATTACTGTGGCGTTCAGAAGGTACATGAACAGATAGAATGATTGATTGATTTGGTGAGTTTAACGTTTCGAAACCACCATTCGGTTATGGGAGACACTGTAGTGGAAGGCTCCAGAAATTTCGACCACATGTGGTTCTTTAACGTGCACCCAAATCTGAGCACACGGGGCTACATCATTTTCGCTTCGAAAATGCAGTCGCCGCTGCTGGGGTTTGATCGCGCGACCTGCGGGCCAGCAGCCGAGTACCTCAGCAACTAGACAACCGTGGCGGGGCATGAACGCGAGGACCAAAAAGGCACGACTTCATGTATTAAAGAACACTAACGTGGAAGAAGTACCCATCTGCTAGCTGCGGGAAGAAGAGTCTTGCGGGGAACGAGGTAGTGCATGCTGCGGTTCGAGATAATGCACGCTCAGTCATACCTGACATGGAATGCGTACGGACGGCTGTCATGACCAGGATGAACGTATTTATTAAAGTAGGGCTGATACATCTTGGGGAATTACAGAAAGTAGAGGAAGTGCATGGTACCCGCCGGCACACAAAAGTCTGAGCAGTGATCAAACGGTGACCTGGAGAAGATTTTAAGCTGGAGCTTACCCGCGCCTTTCATTGATGGACGCAATGTATCCAAGGACCTACGCGGAGGACTGCAAGTTTTGGCTACCAGACGCTTGAAACACCCTGCGCCACAGGTGCTGGAGTGCAAGAACAATGTAGTCACCCCCAAGTGAAAGCGAAGAAAAGGAAGTGAATGCAGAGGAAGAACTCGAAGACCACTGGGAGGCTCTGCTGATGAAACAGGACCTTGAAAACCAGCTGTACGGTTGGTGAACAGGCATCGAGCGGCGGCAGCCAGCCACATCTGCCCGAAGGGGCCAACTCATTGTTGCTGGAGTACAAGGAGCCTCGCCAAAAATGAATTTCATTTTTTTTCTTACTATTTATCCGATTATTTGGCTTGCATGCTTAAACATACAAGGACACAAAGAAAACAGGAAAGCAACAGGAAGACAAAGCCACAGTAAGGGACATGGCGCCCGCCTAATCACTAGCGAGGTTGGAATAGAAATAAAAGATTATATAAAATATGAAAAGAAGAGAAAATAGAATAGGAAACGAGAAAATGACAGATATGCAGACGAAATGAAGTGGGAACAGGAAGAAGTTTTTATCAATGGTAGTCATAGTCTTTTGTCTGTACGAAGTCGGTTAATGAGGAGTTGCAGGCAACCTTGAAGTGTCCCACACGTCAATCAGGCAGGCTTACATTATTTAATTAGTGCTTCATGGGGAGTAATAAATGCACGTCACTCTAAGATATAGGCGTTCAAGAGTCTCACAGGAACAACAAAACGTACACAGAGGTCGGTTCAGGCGGATGCTCTAGATGCCTCATCAAACGCCAAAAGTGACCATCAGCATGAATGATGCAAAGATTCATCGAGCAATAACGTCACTTTAAGAGGTCTCTATGAAGCCACATTTCGTGGTGTCGCAGGGTGACGTCGTCACATGGCACTGAAGTGCAGTGTAGAAGTGCAGTCGCAGCCACGTCTGTCTGGACCACAAGAGCAGCCGGTTTTGGCTCTACAGGGCAACAGTTTGAGGCAGTTTCAGGCTTTCACATGCTGTGTCAGCAGCGTGCGTGGCCTAGTAGTGAGGCTGACCATTTCCGAGCCCGTAACTGACTTCTTGAAGAGCAAAAAAAATTACTGCTCGCGTGCTCTGCACAGACGTAGCCGAGGTGGTACCCCAGAGCTGTGCCAATAGATGGCTGGCACTGACGTCACAGGAACCGCCATGTGGGTGAGCCACCTCACACACCTAAGGTTCATGAGATTATGCGCTCATGCTATCGCTATATCACTTGCAAGTTCTTTCAATATTGACGAATAAAGGTCAATGAAATTCAGCCCACATCGTTATCATGTTGAAGCAGTTCAAGTATGATGTCATTATGCTGCGTCTACGAGTCAAGGCCGCCATGTTGCTGAACTAGTACGTTTTGGAACTGTGACCATGACGTCACGTGCAAGCTATTTATACGATTTCAAGAATTGTGCCAAGCGTGCCTGGCGCACTATTTGCAAGCACCTTGTCTGGTAAGGACATTAAAGCACTTCTCTTCAAAGGAAAGCGAGAGGCTTTCAGGAAAGAAGATATCACAGGAGGTGGGCTTGTAGAAGAGTTTAGACGGAAAACAAAATCGGCGCCTGTATTTTGCCAAGAGAGAGACAGAGCCATTGGGCATAAAGGAGAAAAAAAAATTGGTGACAAAGAAGCGCAATGCGGCATAAAGATTTCCTCTACAGTAAAGGTAACTCTACAGAGGACCATTACAAAGGGGGGCATTGGCGAACCAGCTTCCTGCGCAAGGTCCCTTTTGTTAAACTTTGAAAAAAAGAAATGTAAGTCAGCGGACTCAGCGGAAATCTGACAGCCCCCAATTCATGCCGAAGACGTCGTGCCTTTCGAAAGTGTGGAGAAAAATTGAGTTGCTGTCAATTTTTCGGGGCGCTTTTGGACATCATCACAATGAAAAAAGGACGCAGCCGAGATGATTGGGTTCTTTCAAACACCGGCCAAGAGGTACATACTGGCATGGTGTTCGAACAGTTTCCCACACAGAACTTCGTCGAAAGGTTAGTGGGCGAGGCGGCAGCGTGCCTGCAACTATGCTGAACAAGCACGTCTTTTTCCTTGTGCAGATGCTGGTCGCCATTTCGCCCAGCCCTATGCCGGCATCCGATCAGGATTTCTGCCCAGCCGACGTTTCTCGTGCCCTATCTGGCGAAGTACACGGAAATTCAACATTCATGAACTACTGCAGTTTCATCGAACAACCAGGCGCCTCGTGTGCACTTGCGAGCCATGCCTTCACCTCCTTTCACGTGACGTCATCCGGCCCAGGACTTATATACTCGCCGCCACCCCTGCGCATCTTCAGTGGGCGAGGCGGCAGCGTGCCTGCAACTATGCTGAACAAGCACGTCTTTTTCCTTGTGCAGATGCTGGTCGCCATTTCGCCCAGCCCTATGCCGGCATCCGATCAGGATTTCTGCCCAGCCGACGTTTCTCGTGCCCTATCTGGCGAAGTACACGGAAATTCAACATTCATGAACTACTGCAGTTTCATCGAACAACCAGGCGCCTCGTGTGCACTTGCGAGCCATGCCTTCACCTCCTTTCACGTGACGTCATCCGGCCCAGGACTTATATACTCGCCGCCACCCCTGCGCATCTTCAGTGGGCGAGGCGGCAGCGTGCCTGCAACTATGCTGAACAAGCACGTCTTTTTCCTTGTGCAGATGCTGGTCGCCATTTCGCCCAGCCCTATGCCGGCATCCGATCAGGATTTCTGCCCAGCCGACGTTTCTCGTGCCCTATCTGGCGAAGTACACGGAAATTCAACATTCATGAACTACTGCAGTTTCATCGAACAACCAGGCGCCTCGTGTGCACTTGCGAGCCATGCCTTCACCTCCTTTCACGTGACGTCATCCGGCCCAGGACTTATATACTCGCCGCCACCCCTGCGCATCTTCAGTGGGCGAGGCGGCAGCGTGCCTGCAACTATGCTGAACAAGCACGTCTTTTTCCTTGTGCAGATGCTGGTCGCCATTTCGCCCAGCCCTATGCCGGCATCCGATCAGGATTTCTGCCCAGCCGACGTTTCTCGTGCCCTATCTGGCGAAGTACACGGAAATTCAACATTCATGAACTACTGCAGTTTCATCGAACAACCAGGCGCCTCGTGTGCACTTGCGAGCCATGCCTTCACCTCCTTTCACGTGACGTCATCCGGCCCAGGACTTATATACTCGCCGCCACCCCTGCGCATCTTCAGTGGGCGAGGCGGCAGCGTGCCTGCAACTATGCTGAACAAGCACGTCTTTTTCCTTGTGCAGATGCTGGTCGCCATTTCGCCCAGCCCTATGCCGGCATCCGATCAGGATTTCTGCCCAGCCGACGTTTCTCGTGCCCTATCTGGCGAAGTACACGGAAATTCAACATTCATGAACTACTGCAGTTTCATCGAACAACCAGGCGCCTCGTGTGCACTTGCGAGCCATGCCTTCACCTCCTTTCACGTGACGTCATCCGGCCCAGGACTTATATACTCGCCGCCACCCCTGCGCATCTTCAGTGGGCGAGGCGGCAGCGTGCCTGCAACTATGCTGAACAAGCACGTCTTTTTCCTTGTGCAGGTCAGTTACCTTAGCGGTGCTAAATGTTTTCGAAGCAATGATCCTTTTCTTGTCCTGCTGCCTTGCCCACAGAAGCGAAAATGTGCATTTTGTAGTCTACTATGTTCGTTAAGTTCTTCCTTTTTTGATGTGCTATTACTGTGCGGTGACGTTGAGCAAAACCCAGGGCCTAATGATGATAAGGTATCACGCCAACTGCGCAGCTCAAAAGTAGACTCTGAAAGTGATCATGAATTACTACTTCACGTTCTTGAAGGCCAAAAGGAAATAATTCGCCGTATGAACGATTATAGCACGGCGCAGACTTCTTTACAGGACACCTTAGTTCAGCTCAAAGACAGGCTAGATTCCTTGGAGGCATCGGTCATACCGATTGCCAATGCTCAGGAGCAATTTGCTTCTATGAAATCCCACATGCAGAGCATAGATAAAAGCATTGCCTCTATTGCTGATAAAGTTGACGATCTCGAAAATCGCAGCAGGCGCAATAACATTATTATTCACGGTTTTCGTGAACCCGCAGATGAAACATTGTCATCTCTGTGTGAATGTGTTTCTAGGGATTTTTTTCAAGAAAAGCTTCAGCTTTCTATAAATGGTATGGAAAGATGTCACCGGATTGGATCAAAACGCCCAAACAAAACGAGACCAATCGTTATTAAATTACTTGATTATAGAGAAAAACAATCAATTCTAAAGAACTGTGGCAAACTAAAAAATTCTGGTATGTATGTGACCGAAGATTACTCAGAAAAAGTACGGAACATAAGAAAAAGGTTGTGGGATTGTACCAGTGTACACAGAGAACGCGGGGATCGGGTTAAACTTTCCTACGACAAGGTGTCTGTCAATGGAACTCTGTATACCTGGGATGAAGCATCTAACGATAAGGTTGCAGTTTCTAGAAACGCAAAACAATGACCCCAGCACCCTCCCTTTTCGTTGAAATTGCTCAACGCAAACTGTCGAAGTATTGTGCGCAAGGGCCTCGATTTAGAGCACTTAACTTCAATTCACGATCCTGACGTAATCGCCTTAACCGAAACATGGCTTCACAACGGTGTCTTCGATAGCGAATTCACGCCCCCTCAGTTTTGCGCTCATAGGAGAGATAGGAATTTCAGGGGTGGGGGAGTGGCACTTCTGTTTCGAAAAGGCTTAAAAGTAGTACGCTTGTCCGAGCCACCTGGAGCTGAAGCTATGTTCTGCAAATTGTTTTTTGAAAACGAATGCCTAGTAATTGGAGTAGTTTACAGACCACCCGGCGAAGATGTAAAAGTCCTGGAAGAGCTGAAAGCATTTATAGCTTCCCTTATATCGCAAAACACAAAGCTCATTCTTTGCGGTGATTTTAATTTGCCGGGAATCGACTGGAATACATTTTCAGCTACTAATAATGATATAGTGTGTGGTGAAGAACTTATCGACATTGCGTTTCGCTTTGATCTAAGACAAATAGTTAAGGATTGTACACGTGTTCACGGTGAGTCTAAATCCATTCTGGATCTCGTTTTTGTTCGAAGCAACATTCCGGGAACTATTGAGTGTGATGTAGTTGATGGCATCTCCGACCATCATGCGGTGCTTGTACAGTTTCCTTCTTTAAAGGCGACGAAACATGTTAAGGTTATAAGTTTTCATGACTTTGCAAGAGCTGATGATGTATCTATTTTGGAAATGTTGGAATCATCTTACGACGATTTCTTTCGCAGTGTTCACACATGTGATGTTAACGCTTTGTGGGTAAAATTTAGAAACATGGTCCATGCTTGCATACAACTTTTTGTACCCCTTAGAACTAAAAAAACTAACGTATCCAATCCTTGGATTACACGGGACATTATTCATTTAAAAAGGAAGGTTAAGCGTTTGAAGAAAGCTAAAAAAAAAAAGCTCCACCATAACACAAATATTCATAATCAAATCTTAAGCGTATCTAAAGAACTTAAAATTAAGATGCGAGAAGAGAAACATAATTTTTACAATGTTAGGCTGAGTAAAATGATAAAAGAGTCCCCTGCCTCTTTTTGGAGGTTCATAAAACCGGTGATCTCAAACTGTGATACCTTCATTGTAAATAATGCTTCTACCTCTGATGCTACTGTAATTGCTAGTGAATTTAATGATTACTTCAAATCTGTATTTGTCACAGATGATGGAAGCTCCCCTTTTTATAAAAAATTTAGTGATCTGCCCCCTATAGAAAATTTAGATGTATCAGAATCTGGGGTACTTAATTTATTGTTAGACCTGAATATAAAAAAAAGTCCTGGTCCAGATGAAATACCCAATGCGTTTTTAAAGCGATACGCGTTATGGTGCGCCAAGTATCTTACATTAATTTATAACTTATCTCTGTCCACTGGTCTTTTACCTGATGACTGGAAGACGTCGATAGTTAAACCCCTACATAAGCAAGGCGATAAACACCTGATAGCCTGATAAACACCTGATAAACACCTCACCTGTACATGCTGTAAACTATTGGAGCACGTAATTTACAAGCATGTTATGAAATTCTTGGAAGCCAACTCAGTTTTATCACCTGCACAGCATGGTTTCAGGCATGGGTTCTCCACCGTCACACAACTAGTTGAGGTAATTCATGACTTTGCTTCGGCGATCAACAATCATACTCAAATTGACGCTATTTTTCTGGATTTCACCAAGGCGTTCGATAAACTGTCGCACCCAAAACTACTACTTAAAGTTTCGCACATCTTAAAGAATAGTACAATTTGTAACTGGATAGAGTCTTACTTAACTTCTAGAAAACAGTGTGTCTCGTTTAATCAAGCTACTTCAACCATGCTTCCGGTTTCTTCGGGAGTACCCCAAGGATCGGTGTTAGGACCATTATTATTCTTACTCTACATCAATGATATTGCTGACAATTGTAATGTAAAAATTAGGTTGTACGCGGACGACTGTGTAATTTACTCCGTTATTAACTCTATTAATGATCAACTGCAACTGAACAGGGAACTTCATCAGCTTTTTCAATGGTGCAATACATGGCAAATGTCAGTAAATCTTAAGAAAAGTGTTGTCATGTCTATCGCAAATAAAACACATATACACTCATTTGACTACACAATTGACGGTACCATCCTATCTCGCGTCGAGCACTACAAGTACCTTGGTCTTCACATTCGTAGCGACCTGCGCTGGAATGATCATATAACAGAGATCACTAACAAAGGAATGTCGAAACTGCATTACTTAAAACGCTCCCTTCGTCATTCTTCTTGTGATACTAAGCTTATAGCATTTAAAACACTTGTCTTACCTATTCTAGAATACGCTAATATTGTTTGGGACCCCTTTACACAATCTAATATTAATAAGCTAGAAAGAGTCCAAAACAAAGCCGTAAGATTTATTTTCAATCGCTACGATAGGGTCTCGGTCTCAGGCTTAGTGGCTAAGGCTAATCTGAAGCACACTTCGGCGAGGAATAAAATCGCACGATTACGTTTTATGTTTAAAATAGTTAAAGGTCATCTCAACTGCAGTATATCCAATTATGTGCATTTTTCAACAGGTTATGATACCAGAATGCGACATTGTTTTTCAATCACTCCATATCAAACGGCTAATAATGTTTTTAAGTATTCTTTTTTTCCGCGAACGATCGATGAGTGGAACGCCCTGGATGCACCCACCGTTGAGGCCAACAGTGTGGAATTGTTCGATTCATTGCTTGCCGGTTGATTGTGTGGAGTTCCTTTCTTATGCATTGCTTGCCTTTCGCCTTATATTTCGGCCTGAATGGGTGTCCGTTTTTGTTTCTGGTTTTTTCTTTATACATTGTGCGCCTGTTTACATTGTGCGCCTGTACATTACACATTGTGCGCCTGTTTTGTTTAACTAATTGTGTTGGTTCTTTGCTTTGTATTGTCTTCATTTTTTATTGTAACCCCACTCTGCGGCGACTCCACCAGGAGTTAGCAGTATTGTCAAATAAAATAAATAAAAATATATACATCTACAGAGAGAGAGAGAATGCTATGATGACTAGGAGACGTGGTATGCAGCTCACCTGGTCATAGGCCATGTGTTTATTCCATTGCACTTCTTCCTCTGCTTCTACCAACCGTCCTGCCTACCTTCTTACGTCACACACACACACACGCACACACACACACACACACACACACACACACACACACACACACACACACGCACGCACGCACGCACACACACACGCACGCACGCACGCACACACACACACACACACACACACACACACACACACACACACACGCACGCACGCACGCACGCACGCACACACACACACACACACACACACGCACGCACGCACGCACGCACACACACACACACACACACACACACACACACACACACACACACACACACACACACACACACACACACACACACACACACACACAATGATATTGTGTCAAACACGGCAAAACGAGCCTATACGCTTCTTTCCATAATTCATTAACGAGGGTCTCGTAATGGCAGACTTGGTGCCTTTAGGTTGTATACGAGGGAGTATTAGTCAGCGGCCAGGTCGTAATGAGCTCACGTGGTACGTGACACCAAAGAAGCTCGTAAAATAATGCGCCACACGCGCCGCCATAGCTGTTGTTGGTGCTGACTTACCCTTTCACGTTAATTGACACGTATACTCTATAAACTGGCTTGCGGGATAGCCGCTGAGGTAGCTCAGTCGGCCGAGCATCGAACGCGTTATTGGAAGGTCGCAGGTTTGGTTCCTGCCCACGGCAAGTTATATTGCCACGGCAATATATATATATATATATATATATATATATATATATATATATATATATATATATATATATATATATATATATATATATGTGTGTGTGTGTGACGTATGAAGTGATGGTTTGTAGAAGCAGAGAAGGAAGAAGTGCTTGAGAATAAACATGGGGTATGAGCCAGGCCACGTCTCCCTCATCTAGCGTCACACGAGTCGACAGGATGGAGACCTGCCTGCCCCTTCATCAGTCGCTCAGCATCGACGCAGTTCTACGCAAGACACCCTGACCACACATGGACAACCGTGCAAGCACCTAGCATTACGCATCGACCAGCATCATGTCAGAAGCATCTACTGACCTTCCCATCCCCAAGTACACCGGAGCAGCGGACGATGGACCCGTACAAGACTGGTTCGACCTGTTCGAGCTCCACGCTACCGCTGCATCATGGTCGGAACGGGAGATGATCATAAACTTCACTGACTACATCTCAGGTGAGGCATTCAAATTTTACCTCACCCACATCTTCGAGAACGATGAGTCTTGGAAAAAGATCAAAGAAGAAATGATCATTCGTTTCGAAGAATACGATAAAGACCGGTCCATACCTCATCAGCGGAAGGCATTTCAACTCACCCATCACAGTTACGCGAAGTCTTCCCGCAGTAACCCCATTGTCCAAACGAGATCTCAGAGAAAATATACCACCATTGTACCATCATATGACTCTTCCGAAAAAACGTCACGCATTCGAACACCGACTGGTAACGTGCACGTCGCAACAGACAAGGTAAAGCGTCCGTATACTGAAAGGAATCGAGAAATTTTCACCAAAAAACTGAACCTAAAGCCACCTTTCCCAAGAGCAATGAATTCGGCATTTTCAACGTGTTCACTGTACCACAACACTTCATATTTTACTGAAACACCCGAATGCCTTGATGCTTCGTGTCACACACAAGGCCCAAACGGTTTTGAGCGTGTGACGAAATTTACGTGTGACGAGCTGGCAAATCCTCGCAATACGAGCCCCCACCCTGACGTTCCCGACCAGGGTCGTTCGACAGACATTCTCAGCCTAACTACGCTGCAAAAAGAAAAACATACGCCATCAGAACCACCTGAAGCCATGTCTGTTGTGCTCTCATCAAGTGATAACACACATGTGAGTCAAAGCACTGCAGGAATTTCGAATCCACCAACGCCGGCGCATTGTCATCTGACAGAAGCATTTACATTCAGGGATGACTCACAACTATCTTGGGAGCTTTCTCATCAGCCTGTCACGCTGCTTTCATCGCAAGACAAGCCTAGCAGTTCAGTGTCGACTACCGACAATCTACAGAACACATCACCATCTAAAGAAAAGCAGACTCATGTTCCTGAAAGAGGCTTATCTGACGAACTTTCACAAGAAGACGAGCAATTTCAACAAAGGCAACTCCACGAACTCCAAGAACTGCAACGGCTACTCGAACAAGAACAACGATCAAGTGAAACCTCCTCACGAGTACACTTGTGGCTGAAAGATCACCAAAGACAACATCAATTAAAGAAGCAAAGACGAAGTCGATGCCTAAGCCATCTTCGCAGAAAGCAACGTCGACAAAGTTTCCTGCACCAGTTCTCAACGCCGTGTTTACGGTTCAACAAACAGAGAGAATACTACAGAAAGCTACGAAAGAGACGTGCAGCTACCACGTGTACAATGAAGGAACAAAGGCATCATACCATCAGCTTCGGTTCTCGCACATGCAGGCTGCAAGCACTCGTTATGTCTCAGCCACGACACAAAATACAGCACCCAGGACAGAAAATTCGGCGCATACAACGTCTGACCTTCAAAGGCTACAAGGGCGTCCAACCCCGTTCGTTCTTCGCAGCTGCCGAAGCCGTGTCATGGTCAGTGAAGTTGTGCAAGACGTGGTTATTTTTTCCAGAACGCCACAGTCAGCCTCGCCCACCCGAACGCCTGTGTTAACCGGACTGCTGTACTCCCTCCTGAAGTCTTTGAAAGTGCACGGAACTCCTCTGGAGCATAGAACAAATTGTGGATTTTGACATTTGTGACTTTCCAACCTCTCCTTGTTTACTTTTTCTTGTTCGTAATTCATGCATTTTTTCGGGGGGAGGGGGAATCGTGTGACGTATGAAGTGATGGTTTGTAGAAGCAGAGAAGGAAGAAGTGCTTGAGAATAAACATGGGGTATGAGCCAGGCCACGTCTCCCTCATCTAGCGTCACACACACACACACACACACACACACACACACACACACACACACACACACACACACACACACACACACACACACACACACACACACACACACACACACACACACACACACACACACACACACACACACACACACACACACACACACACACACACACACACACACACACACACACACACACACACACACACACACACACACACACACACACACACACACACACACACACACACACACACACACACACACACACACACACACACACACACACACACACACACACACACACACACACACACACACACACACACACACACACACACACACACATATATATATATATATATATATATATATATATATATATATATATATATATATATATATATATATATATATATATACTGCTTTCTCCGCAGTATACATATAGACCGTTATTGTGAACCAGGCTTGGGCCGAAATATGGGTGGCTTCCTTAGTCCGGATAGCAGTAACACGCAGCCACCGCCCGATCTCTGTTTACTTGTCATAGTTAGTTTCCGATAGCTTGCGTCAGCACCATTGATTGATCTTCTTGGAATCCAATGACTGCCGACTTGTCATTCTTTGTGCTGATACGATTACAACATTTTCTAGAACAAGTGTCGAAACCATGCGAATCGACATCTCAAAATAGCGCACGTAGCCTGACTGCCAAATTCTGGTTCTGCTTCTTTCGGCCTGTCATCATAGGATGAAGCTGGTGTTGGCGGTGCTTGCTGTAACGAATAAAATAAAGTACTAAAATTATTTTCTGTTTACAAACTGCATGAAGAGCTTTGAGTATGACGTTTCCATTGCCAAGGGCTGGATGATTTGTTCAGGATCACACTTGTATACTCTGTTAAGCCGAGAAAGCACACGCGTAATTTTCTAGTTTTCTGATTGGAATGCTATTTGTGTATTGCGTCACGTGGCCTAAACCGCATTAGTAATATAAGGCGTGAGAACTTCGTATATCTCGGTATCAGATTAAAGGGTGATAGCGCAATAGAAATACGCAACCTGCCGAAGTATTTGATAAAAAAAGGAAGTAAAACAGGAGGTGGCAGCGTAACCATCGGCGTATACCTGCAAGAAAAGCGCAACTTTCCAACACTCATATTATATGGAAAGCTAAACAACGAATCGAGAATAGCAACCAATTTGAAATCAAACTCGGCTCTCCGAAGTTTAGTAAAGTGAAGTGATCGCGCTCTCTACGACGTAACGGCAGCGAGTCGTATCGGGTAACATTCTTGAAAAAAAAAACGGGTTTTCAGCTGAAGTGGTTAAACAATCCGCAGTGGCGAGCTCTCAGTCGCTGTAACAACAAACTAATGACCCTCGGTGCGCGAAATGACGGAGAGGGAGAGAGAGAGACAGACAGATTGCCGGGGCCGTGTTGCCGGGAGCACGGTTTGCCGTCAGACGAGATTATAAATTACAGCCCGGGGAATTTCGAGAAATCGCGTGGCGATCGATTGCTCGCTGCCACTACAGAGGCCCGAAAAAGAAAGAGAACAAATGAATCAGGTAAACGGCACCGTTTTGCAGGCATGTTACTAACAGCGAAGACATTGCATTTCGTTTTTTTTTTAACTCGAAGGATGGGCGGTTAAGTAAAAAAAAAAAGAAAGAGTTTGGCTGGGGCAGGGATGCAAATGCCACAGTAAAGGTAGGCGAATAGGCGCTAATTAATGAAAACGTGCAAGGAGATTAGTGCCTTCCGCGCTTGACGCTTTTCTTTTTGGATTGACGCAAGAATAGTAACAGCACTATGTCCTGGTGAGCTGCATTCGTTGAAGTAGCCACGTTTAGCGTTGGCAGTAAGTTGTCGAAAAAACAAATCAATATAACGCAGATCTTGTCGATGTAAATATTTTAAACATTTGGTCAACACTCAACTAAGCATCGCAATCGTGTGGTTACATTGCTCTTCTCAATGCTGTTGCACTGCATTTTAAGTGCGGTACCATTGTTGATATTAGTAACATTTATCGATAAAAAGTAAAAGGAGCAGACAGAACGTAATCTCCATTTTAAACCTTAGGTGCTAAACAGGCTTAGTTAGTGTTGAGTGTTGGTTGTGGTCGTATGCCTACGCTGCCAGAGCCCTTCTAAAAGTTTGTTTGCTTATCGTACTACTGGAGTGTCGGAAAAGGGCCTGGGGGCAGGCTCACGCCGTCGCACATCATCTGTCGTCATGCGCGTCATCAGTAGTAGCCTGTGTGTTTAGAACAAGTGGTTAACGATTTAGAGCACTAGGTACTGTACTATGAGAGAGCATAAAGCCGTCCTGTGGGTGGTGATTACACAACCCGATGGTTGTGCGCCAGGACAAGCTGGCATGCCTGGAGCTGCACCCACTGGAGTAATGTGTGTTTAGAAAACGTTTTTAACGATTTAGAGCACGAGTAATCGTAATAGTAAAATAGCATGATATTTACAGAGCGATGACAGAGTACGTATTGTCTTAATGGTTCGCAATGAACAAACACTGTTGTTGTTACCAAAATAAATAGTACTATTATTCATAATATTATATTACATAGATTAGCCGCACCGTAGATTACTGCATCACGGACGTCACTCTTGGCCATGCCAGTTGGCTTTTTAGTGGCCGTATGTATTGCGATATTTATTGGTGTTGAGGTACCACTTGCAGCCAACATATTTTAGTAGAGGTTAATAGGTTCACGGAATTCGTTGAGCAAATTTTCAAACATGATGAAATTGCTTTGTGGTACCTCATACCGGTCGATCCCCCGTGAAAATTGTGCGCCTAGTGAGAATCGGTCCACTCAATAAGTCCCTCAAATCTCGGTGCTGCCACCGATAAGTCACTTGATTAGATGATTTGTATCATCAGCTCCAAAATGACAGCGACACGCAACTGAGTAGGATGCCCTTTCACTCAAGTAAACAAGGGGCACGGAAACCACCTCATTTATTAAATGCGAAGCATTTATTAGCGAACTTCGGCGACTTTAAACGTATCTATCTATCTATCTATCTATCTATCTATCTATCTATCTATCTATCTATCTATCTATCTATCTATCTATCTATCTATCTATCTATCTATCTATCTATCTATCTATCTATCTATCTATCTATCTATCTATCTATCTATCTATCTATCTATCTATCTATCTATCTATCTATCTATCTATCTATCTATCTATCTATCTATCTATCTATCTATCTATCTATCTATCTATCTATCTATCTATCTATCTATCTATCTATCTATCTATCTATCTATCTATCTATCTATCTATCTATCTATCTATCTATCTATCTATCTATCTATCTATCTATCTATCTATCTATCTATCTATCTAACTATCTATCTATCTATCTATCTATCTATCTATCTATCTATCTATCCGCCTACGACTTTTAGCTTTCCTGGCCATTTCGAAAATGGTATGTATACCAAACTTGGTATGGCATAACAAGACTGCATGAAGAACATATTTGACTAGTCATAACATGAAAATCATGACATGTATGTTATGAATGTTATGATTTACATGTAATGGTCCTGCAGCTTTTCCGGTGGTTTCGTTCACATGGCATGTTGCAAAACTGGTATGATGTGGCGTGACTGCATGGTGAACTCAAGTGACAGACCCTAACAGGAAAATCATGACATGCGTGTAATGTAACAACATGACTACATGACACGCTCATGACGTGCTCGCGGCTGTTTCGCTAGCGTCACATATACCAAATTCGGTGTTGCAGTACGGGAATGGATGACGAAGGTATGTGACTGGTGTAAACATGATAATCATGAGATGCGTGTCATGTGAGAACATGACTATATGCCGCAGTCAAGGCTCCAATACATTTCGACGGGACGTGGTGCGCGTGCTCGCCGACGTTCATTTCGTCACGTCACGCCGGCGTGGCGCCGCCAGTCGCCGGTCCTGCCATACACTCGCAGGCGTGCGCCGCGCTGCGTTTCTTTGACGCATGTGCGTTTCAGCGCGCCCGGCGTCCCTCTGTCACGAAAAGAGGGAGACGCAGTGTTGTCTGGGTAACGCATCGGCGAGAAATGCAGCGTGTTGCATTTCGCGCAAGTTACTGTAGGGCCGTGCCGACGGACGCTGGTCGCGCCTGGCGTCAGACTAGAGTGCTCGGGTTTCGCTAACATAGCGTCGCTGTGCCCACCGTGCGCGCGCGTCAACGCTACATTGAAGTATACGTGCTTTGCACGATGGGCTCGCGGCCGTTTTGATAGCTCCACATATACCAAATTTAGTGTAACGTGACGCCAATGATTGACAGACTATATGCCTGGTGCAAACATGATAATCCTGACACGCGTGTCACGTAAGAACATTATAACTTACAACGTAATAGCGTGCTCGCGGCTGTTCCGCTAGCTCCACATATACTGTAGTTGGTATTACGTGACGCGAATAGATGATGAAGGCAAACGACACATCGAAACATGATAATCATGACACAGATGTCATGTACGGCATCATTTACCTCCATTGCGTAACGTTGTGTTGATTTTAAATTGACCAATCAACATTTCTCATTCATGCTTCACATATCATCGATTCCCACTGTACGTGGGATCTGCCATTTTTTTTGTTCTCTATTCGCATTTGTGTAGTACATAGCACGAAACAAATCACGAGCAGCAACCATCTAGCAATTTTTCTCACATTCGAAAAGTAGTTGCATACAATGCGGAATGTTTGCACGACAACTTGGGATCGACCGGCCCTGCGAAGCCGGTCGATCCCGAGTTTGTCGTGTTGCAGCACGGGAATCATAACGCCGGCGGCGGTTGGATCCAGCGTGCTTGGCCGAGTTAGCGGCAGACAAGAGGCGGTGACGGGCGCATTCGGAATACACGCAAAGCTTGCAATCTGAACGAGTTGAAATCCCTGCCCCTAGGCCGCGCTGTAAAAAACTGTGGTGAAGTCCCTGTGGCGATTGCTATGATGATGGCTCGGTGGCGGCTTCTCCTCGGGGGGTGGTGGCTTCACTATCTTTAGCCCAGATGGCACTCGGTTAAGGCGGTCGCTGTGGCGGCGTCTCAGCAGGTTTGTTTTCTTTCATTGCGATAGCAATTGTATAGACACTCTCCGCTATATTTTGCCGCCGACGTCGACGTCCATGTCACTAACCGTATATATATATACGTGTCAATATATATGAAAACGCAAGAAAGAAAAAAAAGAAGTCCTGAAGAAGACTCTGGCGTGCGGAATCAAACGTGGAACCTCTGAATGCGAAGCGTTGCCCACTGAGCCACCCAGCAGCACGTCCTTCCCCGTTTAAACGGCAAGCTATTTATATCTTTACGTGCGAACACACGTAAAAGCGATAACAAATGACGAGAATCTGTTAAGACGCTCCGGCTTGTTTCGCTAAATGCTCGCAGTGTGCTGAATGAGATACAGAGCCTCGAAGATACAATTTTGACTTATTAACCACATGTCGTAGTGATCACTGAAACCTGCCCGCATTCAGATGTTCAAAATTCAGAAATAGTGCCTCCTTCGGTCCTATGTTAAACCTACCGACACAGTTGTGAGAGAATATGCGCATACGAATGATGATGAGGTCATTGGTTGCATGGAATCCTCATTCCCTTCCTTTACTGAGTTAAATGATGTTAACGAGCTGTGGTCGCAGTTTAAAGACATTGTCATTCATTCTGAAAACATGTACGTTCCTTTAAAAAAAGCGTCTCAACAGAGAATACCCGTAAATGAATCATGATCTTATACATCTGAAATGCAAGGTAAAGTGGTTTCGAAAACGTGGTGATAGGAGGGAACTTGCAAGTTTAGTTCGCACTTTTCAAGATAAAGTGCGTGCAGCAAGAGACCAGTTCTTTTCTTGCACCTTGACTTCTTTCATGTCGGAACAAGCAAGAAAATTTTGGCGATATTTATCTTAACATAAACGTGGCATCACAGAGATCAAAACGTCTGGCATAAGCACTGACGATCCTTGTACGATTGTCAATGAATTCAACGCGTTCTTTCAGTCTGTTTCTACTTTGATAACATCTAATACACACTTGCAATCTTATACGCTTCGTAACCTGATGGCCGAAATAAATTTAAGCAAGAACGGCATTTTGAATCTTTTGCGTAATTTAGACATTAAAAAATCACCAGGTCCGGACGAAATATTGAATGTTTTCCTCAACAGGTATGCAATCTGGGTAGCATAGAACTTATATATAATTTACAAAAAGTTGTTAGAATCATGTGTGATACCTGATGACTGGCGCTCTGCAAGAATAGTTCCAATTTACAAATCTGGATCCCCTTTATAATTAAATAATTAGAGACCATTTTCCTTGACATCCACTGCTTGTAAACTGCTTGAACATATTTTATTTAAAACAACTATGACACATCTCAAGGATAATGATCAAATTCATGCAAATCGACGTGGTTTTATGTCTTTATCTACAATAACATAGTTAGCTGAGATAACAGATGACTTTTCAAGTGTAGTAAACATGAGGGGTCAAATTGATGTAGTATTTTTGGACTTTTCCCAAGCGTTTGATGTTGTTCCGCATGCTGATTTGGTAACCAAACTACATTATATGGGCATTCAACATAATATCAATCGTTGGATAGAATCTTATTTGTCCTCAAGGAAACAGTATGTTGTCGTTAATGATTGTATTTCCGATACATTGGATGTTCACTCGGGAGTACCACAAGGTTCGGTACTTGGCCCTTTAATGTTCTTAGGTTATATACATTATGTTTATTTGTCTGTTGATTCACCTGTGAAGATCAGACTGTTTGACGACGACTGTGTTGTGTATGCTGATGTGACTGACCATTCCGACCAAGTTTGACTCAATAATACGTTTCACTCAATTGACGTATGGTGTGAAACATGGGGATTGGAGCTTAATACTTCGAAGACGGCATGCATTACATTTAGCAACAAAAAGAAGCCCTAAAATTGTCTTTTACTATTGTTAATGCATACATTTGAGAAAACTGATCAAATAAGGTATTTATGTCTTACGATTACAAACAGTTTAACTTGGAAAACATACATAAAAAACGTTTGCAGCAACGCACTAAAAAGCTTGCACTTTTGAAACGAAAATTATGTAGTGCGTCATCGACCGGAAAGTTAACTGCATACAAAGCTCTCGTCAGATCAAAATTAGAATATGCGGATCTCATCTAGAGCCCGCACAAAGAGTACTTGATCAGGAAATTAGTGTAAAAAACTTGGCCTTGAGGTTTATATACACTACAAACTCGCGTTTTTACAATGTGTCAGGTCTTCGCGACAGGGCCAAATTGAAAAAAGAAAAACTAGCTAACCGCAGAACTCTATCTCACTTGAAATTTTGGTATTAGCTGCACCACAGTCACTACAAAATACCACGTGAAAACTACATAACTTAGCCCTTCATGCGGTCTGGTTGTAGAAACCACAACAAAACATTCAAGCAGCCGTTTAGTAATCTTAATATACATCAGTATTCCCCTTTTCAACATGCTGTATCACAATGGAATAAATTACCTGAAAACGTAGTAAACCCTAACGCAGCTGAATCATTTGTTCAGTTTTTAGATAACCTTTTGTTTGATATGTAAAGTTCTGTTTATGCTGAACCGCTTTGTTGCAGTTGATTCTCGTGTTCACTTCTTTATGCATAGTGCTCATCTGATGTGTTGAAATATTGTATGTGCATATTTTATATGTGAAGCCTTTCTTAGCGAACTTTGGTAACATTGAGCGCATATGTCTATCTATCTAGTCGCTTAGGTTTGAGTGCTCTCGTGGCCACCCCCTTAACTTGGCGTGGACTAAAATCAGCATGGGAGGGTAAGATGGTTTGACGAATATGACGCGCTGGTCAATACACGAATAATGTCACAATCCCGTCGCATACGTCATCAAACACTTCCCGCCAGACAGTGGCACATACCCACGGGCGGGTATGTGCCGCTGGTATGCGGGTATGTGCCATAGGCGATTGACACTTAGTACCTACCCAGGAACGACATTCGAAATATTTTAACGTTCGAGCATAAAGAAATACTCGACATCGGTAGCGTCGACTCAACGAATGCAAATAATAAATTTCCGGGTCCCAGAAAGCATTCTGCGTGGCAGTCAAGCTTTCTACCACAGAGCTAAACGCCTGGTCTCGGAACCACTTTTCAATTAGACGCTAATTTTATTTAAACGTCAATAGTGGTTACAGTGCTGCCTATCCAGTTTTACAAACATTACATATGTACTCCTTTGATACAGCCGTTACGTCGGGCTAACGTCAATTGTGGTGTTGATTTATGCAGCAGGGTCAAGGGCCAGCATCTTCGCTAGCATCAGCGCTTCATATAAGCTTCTCGTGTTGCTAATACGCATGTTCCAGTTGACATCGTTGTGCAAATGCAAGCAACTGGTTATATAAACATCTGCAACTCTTCAACATATGTTTGTGCCTGCTACATTCGTACATATACTTAACGTCATTTAATGACGTGTCGCTCAATTAAAAAATTGCAACACGGTCACCTTTCCTCCGCGTGCTTCGCATAACGTCGATTCCCAGGTGTGTGGGATCTGCCAAATTTTTGCATCATTTATAATGTTGTGCGTTTGCTATTGCAAAGCATATTTATTTATTCATTTCTTTTTGCTGGTTAATTGTGGTTTACTATTTAAGTTGTCAATAGTTCTCAACATGATTGTTGGTATTGTTTTTAAAGATATTACCACTCTTGCTTGGGCCCAAGTAAAGCCTACAGTATTTGTATATAAAAAATATCTACCCCTTACCACTGGCGATGCGTATCTCGGGGGGAACTTTCGTGTTTTCAGCATTACCAGGAAGATGGCGCAATGAGCGCGTGGCGGTGAGCGTCTCGGGGAAGGGGTGGGTACTATCGCGTTTTTAGTATTACCAGCAAGATGGCGCAATGAGCGTGCGCCGGCGCGCGTTCTCCCGCGCGTACTTTGCCCCTAGAGTGGAGAAGGTGGATCTACGCTCGCGCGCACTTATGTCGAAGTGGGGACAATTGTACGTCTTGTAGGTAAGTGTCACAGGTCCCGTTAATTAGGGAGGCGATCGCCGGGCTAATTCCAAGGGCCGAAGTATCGGCCCCCCGAACCGCACCACGAAAGCGTGGACAATTTAGAAGTGGTCCTATTTGGTGCGCCAGCGGACGCTGGCTGTGGCCCAAAGAACAAGTCAGAGCCGAGAGTTGATAAACAAAACAAAATTATATTCTCAAATACGGCAGATCAAATTGATACACAAGTATGCACACTCGACAATAGTTGAATACAAATGACACCAATCAAACAACGTCCTGCACAGTACAATCAGCCACACTCGAAAGAACGGACACAGATAACAATACGCACTACAATGCAGTCGCATGCATCGAACAACCAAGACACTTAAAGACTAAAGAGTTAGAAAACCTATTCAGTCCAAAGTTCTTGCAACAAAAATCTGAATGATACTCTTCAGAGAATCACTCACTCAAAGTCCAGCGTTGTTGTCGTTCCGCTGCCCCCGAAGTTTCTCTTTCAGGAAACCCCGCGTCTTCACTTGGCCGCTCTCCAAGCTTCAAACTCCTTCGCCGGAAACACGTCGGCTTCGCACACGCAGCTGTTGCCACGCGTCTTCGCTCGATAGCGGTAGACACACACTCTTGCCTGTAGCTCGAGTCTTCACCACTCAGGTGGAAATCCTCTTCTTCTCCTCCTTTGTCCCGGAAGACAAAAGGCTTCGCCCACAAGGCGGAACACCCTACGCACTCTGGCGCATACCTTCTTCCTCTCCTGCTTTGTCACTAAGGACAAAACCTTCACCGACAGACGCGGCGGAATACCCCACGCACACTGGCGCTAACTTCCTTCTTCTCCTGATCTCCCAATTCTGCTGCTCGGTTAAATAACTTCCGCGCGAGATTCCAGAAAATTCTCATCATTTCGTCGGCGCGATGCGCAGCGAGGGCTGGGGGAAAGGGCGAGACGGTACGAGGGCTGTCCGCGACGGACGACTCAACCCGGCATCACCCGCCTCTTTCCATCAAGAACGTTCCAGGGCTTGCTCGGCCGCTGATGAGAGGAGGTTCGTCGGCGAACCCACGCTTCCGAGGGGAGAGGAACGCACGCCCGGGGAGTCTTTGAATGCTTGTTTTCTTTTTTAAGTGTGAATACACTTTATAAGCGACCCCAAACGATCTACCGCCGTCGGCGGCGAATACAGTGAACTAGTATATACCATGAACTCGAGGTGGTTAAAGGTGGGAAGTGGACCCGAAGCGCAAGCCGTAGGAAAGTGTGCGTGTGCCACCTCTCGTTTAGTCCTTGGAATGTCCGCTGGATGGCGGTGCTTCTATATGGGGAATGTAAGATGAAAAGATGCGAGATGGTGGTACTTGGAGTGTTGAATAGATGGACGAACGGACACATAGACAGATGCATGGATGGACGCATGAACGGACGCAGGGGTGGCTGCATGGACGAACGCAGGGCCGGACGCACGAACAGACGCACGCACGGACGGTCTGATGGACACATGGACGATCACACTGACGTACGCATGGACGGACGGAAGCAAGAACGAATGGATCGACGAATTCTTCGCCCCACTCTCCATCATTCACTCTGTGGATATGCTGCCATTTTTTTAAAACCGAGGAGGTTACGCCCAGCGAGTATAATGTATAGCAACTTTTTCCTGTCAGATAGAGCTCAATGTACATGCGAATGGCTGCTAATGGGAAATGAGAGAGGAGAGTTCGGCTTTTACTTTCATACGACTTGCGCTTCGTATCTACTACCCGCCTTTAACCACATCGAGTTCATGGTATATGCTAGTTCATTGTATGCATGGCACTGCAGCTCAACGATCGCTAAACCTTTCTAAAACTGAGGAGTTTTCACCCACCGAGTATAACGTAGCAACCCTTTGTTGTCAGATAGTGCTCAATGTAGATGCCAATGGCTGCTAATGGGGATCGCAGCGTGCGCGTTAACTACAAGCCGAATGCTCCTGTCTCTCATTCCCCATTAGCACTCATTGGCTTATAAATTGAGCACTATTTTTATTATTCAACAACGCACAGAAGAAATCTCTCACTGGCACCACCTTGGAGGTCAAAATGTTATACTTGTTACATGCTACAACAGCTACGGGGGACGCAGGGGTGCCGCTATAAAGAGCTTCGCCCCCAAAACGCGGATCGTGCATTGAACGAGCATCGCGAAACAATCTTGGCCGATTTGGCGCACACTGACACGCTCCTCCTCTTCAGTTTGTCCTGGCTTTGATTTTGTCTTTGGTCACCACGAGAATCCGGGGGGAGTGTTACGGGTGTCTCTTGACCGCCGCCGTCAGCAGGTTGTGCTCGTAACTTGCATCAGGACCGACGAGAAGGGAAGTACCGGCGAGACGGCGCAGAACAGCAAATCAAAAGAGTTTAATATTACATAGTTACACCAAAGTGGACATTCAAGTTTACAAACAAAGGTAAGAAGCCGAGGAGCAGAGTTCCGGCAGAGTCTCAATCTAGACTGCTCTACCCAGTCTCTCCCTGCGCGTTTTTAAAGGGTTCCAGGCGCTTGTGTGACGTCAGGCGCCTCCAGACATGACCAAATATGGAACACCTTGTGTTCGCACCACCTACCACGCCACTGGTCACGCCACCGATCACGCGACTGATCGCGCCACGGATCACACCACCGGCGTTCCCACACTCAAGAGCCAGGTGCGAATGAGCCACGAGCTCACCGCGTTCTCGCGCACAGCACATGACGACCTTCGCGGCAGCAGCGTCTCAGGTTCCTCGGCGTCTGGGCATACACTTCTGCGCCTCTACCCCCGATACGTTTACAGGCCCGGGAGCGTTCGCACGCTGTCCGTGGTCTTGCATTTGGGCCCAAAGGGGTTCGCGTAAAATGAAGCGTAACAGACTGCCCCCTCGCGGATGGAGATCCCGAATGGCAGGAGACAGCATCCACTGTCAACAGGGATCAGTCGTCGAAGCTCGTAGCCTTCTTAACCTGGAGCACGGTACGTGATACCTGGCTCCAGGCCCTGTTCCGTCTCGTAAGGTAGTTCCGCCAGATTTCCCTGATGTTGTCGAGGTTCGCCGGAGGCTGGAGGCGAACCATACAATGGAATCCAGCAAATGGCGACAGTCAAAAGTGGCCAAAGACAATGGTATGAGCTCCTTTCCGGGGCGACCCCGCAGGGGCTCGTCGGTGGGGCTGGTCGCCAGGCAGCTCCGGGTGGTGAGATCATCACACCCCACCGCTTCAGGTCTTTCATCAGCAAGAAGGGAAACCACAGGTTCTTCCGGCGTTCCTGCCAAGAGTTTGGAACCGACGTGGTGTCCGAAGAGATGCAAGATGACAACGAAGTCCTCTCTCTGGGAGGGCAAGATCCTCGCCATGGTAGAGCCGGTCGACTGAACAAACAATCCACGGGAAAACACAGGATAACAAAGCCACTGAAGAAGCAAGCGCGAGACACGTATCCACTGAGCCCCGCCAGGCTTACCTTAAACACAAAAGTCTCAATCTTATTACTCGTACAAAGTACTAAACACACCCCTAATTTCGTTGCCCACCTAACGACGCACAGGTCTTCCAAAACTACGGAAGAATTAACAACACAAAAACCTATGTCAGGAAGAAAAACAATCGAGGCCAATTCATGACCTAGGGGTTTCGGCTTAAGCCATCGGCATTGCCATTGAGACTCCCCTTTTTGTACCGTGTTTCGTATGAATACTGCTGCAAAACGAGGCTCCAGCGCAGGAGGCGACCATTTTTGGAAGTGGACTGCAGCCATCTGAGAGGACAGTGGTCTGTCTCTATTATGAACCTCGAGCCTGCAAGGTAGCACGACAACTTTTGCACTGCCCATACGAGACACGCACATTCTTTCTCGGTTGCGCTATACGCTTGTTCTCGCACAGTCAGCTTACGACTGGCATAAAGAACTTGGTGTTCACCGTCCTCTCCTCGTTGGCACAACACTACTCCCATGCCTCGCTCACTAGCATCACACTGAACTATGAACTCTTTCGAATAATCAGGTGATTTCAGCACAGGTTGACCTGTTAAGGCGGCTTTTAATGCTTTGAAAGCCTCCTCTTTACGGTCATCCCAGATGACAGTTTGTGGCTCATTTTTCCGGAGCGCGTCAGTTAAAGCGCTAGCTAATTCCGAATATCTCGGGATGTAACGTTGGTAGTAACCTGCAACCCCCAGAAATGAGCGGATATCTGTCTTTGAGCGTGGTTGCGGGAAATCGCGTATGGCAGCCACCTTGAGCTCAGAAGGTCGGAGGCGTCCTTGTCCGATTATGTGACCTAGGTAGATCACCTCAGCTTGAGCGAGTTGGCATTTAGGTGCCTTCACAGTTAGTCCCGCTTCACGCAAACGCGTTAGAACCACTCGCAGATGTTGCATGTGTTCCGACCAAGAGGACGAATATATCGCCACATCGTCTAAGTAGGGTAAAGCGAATTCCCCTAGTCCTCGTAACACCTTGTCCATAAGGCTTGAAAAACAGTATGGTGCATTTTTCAAACCGAAGCTTAATACCTTAGGGCGGAACGTTCCCAACGGCGATATGAACGCTGCATATCTGCTAGCCCTTTCGGTGAGAGGAACCTGCCAGTAGCCTCGAACGAGATCCAGCGTGGAAATATATCGAGCTCCACTAACCCTCTCAATGCGCTCTTCAATGTTTGGTATCGGGTAAATCTGATCTTTGGTGATCGAGTTTAGCTTGCGATAATCCACGCAAGGGCGTGGATCTTTTCCCGGCACCTCAACTAAGATTAAGGGCGAAGTGTAATTGCTCTCACAAGGCTCGATCACGCCTAATTCCAACATCTTCTTCACCTCGGAATCCATAATCTCTCGTTGGCGCGGTGACACTCGGTAAGCTTTGCTACGCACGGGTTCTGAGGATGTCAGCTCGATGTCATGAGTAACAACCGAGGTTCTTCCAGGCCTATCTACAAATAAGTCCTGAAATTCTGTCAGAAGATCCTGGAGCTCGATCTTTTGCTCCGGCTCTAACTGCGCTTTCGATATTAATGCTTTGATTAGTGGTTCACCATCCTCACCGTTTATGACTGATGCAAGCCCCGGAAGTTCAACTGGAATCTCCTCGGGGATGTTCACCATTATGCATACCACTGCCTCCCGTTCTCGGTATGGCTTGAGCAGATTGTAATGATACACTTGCTGTATCTTTCGCTTTCCGGGCAGGCGTATCACATAGTTTGTGTCAGAAAGCTTTTCAACTACGTTGGCGGGACCTTCCTACTGCACTTCTAACTTGTTTTTCTGCGACGGTCGCAGTATCATTACTTTGTCCCCGACATCGAATCGACGGGTTCTGGCTGTGCGGTCATAGTACACCTTTGACCTATGTTGCGCTTTAGCCATGGCTTGCTCTGATAGCCGTTGAGCGCTTCTTAAACGCTCCAGTAGCTTCAAAACGTACTCGACCACTACTGGGTCTTCGGCTCGGCCTTCCCACGATTCTCGAAACAAGCGAAGAGGAGATCGCAACGAGCGGCCGTACACGAGCTCGGCTGGTGAAAACCCCGTTGCTTCATGCGGGGCAGTCCTTAACGCGAACATGGTAGCCGTCAAACCTAGCTCCCAGTCCGTCTTCCTTTCGTAGCATAACGCCCTCAACACTCGCTTCAGATCGGAGTGGAGCTTCTCCACGGAGTTAGACTGAGGGTGGTAGACTGAACTATGAATTAGTTTTACTCCGCACTTTTCCAAAAACGTAGTGGTAAGAGCACTAGTAAACACAGAGCCTTGATCCGACTGTATTTCGGCGGGAAAGCCAACTCGTGCGAATATGGAAAGGAGCGCGTTAACTATTTCCACAGAGCTAAGTTCTTTAAGTGGAACCGCTTCGGGGAACTTAGTCGCTGGGCATATCGCGGTCAGCACGTGGCGGTACCCCGACGATGTCGCCGGCAGTGCGCCTACAGTGTCCACTACGAGCCGCCGAAACGGCTCTGTGATGATAGGCACCAGCTTCATCGGCGCCCTCGACTTGTCACCCGGCTTACCTACACGCTGACACGTGTCGCATGTCCTTACAAATCGCTCTGCGTCGCGGAAACAGCCTGGCCAATAATACTCCTGCAACAACCGTCCCTTCGTTTTCTTGACGCCTAAATGACCTGCCCAAGAACTTCCATGCGACAAGCGCAGTAAATCCTCTCGATAAGCTTGAGGCACGATCAGCTGATCAAACATTACACCCCTTTTGTCAACATACTTCCTGTACAGTATGCCATCCTTCTCATAATAACTTATGTTTTTCGGGGCTATCTTTTCATGTACCCTGCTCTGGATGTTTCGCAAGCTCGGGTCTTTATCTTGTTGATTCCTCAAGGCCATGCTGTCTACCATTAACAGTCGCTGTAAGCTTTCCGACGTAGGCGCTACAAGTAAATTTCTGGAATGCTCTTCCAATATTTCTGATGGTGCCCATGCCGTACCTTCGTCCTCCACGGATGGGACCCCCTGCTGTTGTAACGCTGGCGTAAGTTCGACCTCTGATGGGGAGTCCTGCGTCAGGCCGATTTCAGCTAAAGGGGACTCGGCAACTGCCTTCGCAGCGAGTTCCCGTGCTTTCGAACGCGTTAGCGCCATCACATTTGCCTCCCCAAACAGCTGCCCTCTCTCGCGCAGCATCTTGTCAGATCTATTCGAAAACAGGTAAGGGTATTGCGGAGGGAGTGCCGGCGACACGGCAGCTTCCGTCTCGAGCGTGCTGAAAGGGCCTTTGATAGTTACCTTTGCGACGGGAAGGCATGCACTACACGACTCTACAGCCTGCTTGATCCAAGCACACTCACCCGTGAACATTTGCGGTTCAACGTACGAGCTGTGAACTACGTCCATCGTAGCCGCAGAATCGCGCACTACGCGGCATGGTTTCCCGTTCACTTCAAGGTCGCGCATGTAAGGTTCGAGAAGCTCGATATTCTCGTCCCTACCACTGATGGATAGAAACACAACTTTTGGTTTCTTACAGTGCGCCGCAATGTGACCGGGTTTATGGCAGTTATAGCAAAGGAACGGTTTCCTCGCTTCTAGCTTCCTTTGCTGTTCTAACGCAGGTTCGGTGTTCCGTTCCGACTCCGACGTATTTACGGTTCGGGCATTCCCAATTTCAGGCTCTTCCTTCGTTTTTACAGGCCCTCTCTTTGGCTTGAACCCAAAATCGGGACCCCCCTTTCGACCACTGTCACTGCCTTCGCGAGCCCAACGTGTGACGAATTCCTCTGCTAGCTCTGCGGCTCTGGCTACAGAGCTAACATCTGGCCTGTCTTGCACCCAATGCCTAATGTTCTCTGGTAACCGGTTGTAGAATTGCTCTAGTAAAAAACACTTAATAACCTTTGCGTGGTCACCGAAGGCCTTCTCCTCCTTTAGCCATTCCACCATGTTTGACTTCAGTTTATAGGCAAATTCAGTGTATGACTCAATCCTTCCTTTCTCCAATTCACGGAATTTCCGCCGGAATGCCTCCGCGGACAGCCTGTACTTCCTAAGCAAACTGGATTTTACTTTATCGTAATCGTCGACCTCCTCAGTGGATAAACGAGCGATTACTTCTGCTGCCTCGCCAGGTAAGAGTGTGAGCAAGCGCTGTGGCCACGACTCACGGGAGAACCCCTGCTTCTCACACGTCCGCTCAAAGTTCACCAAGAACAACCCAATGTCCTCTCCGAGTTTATAAGGGCGAATTAGTTCTGTCATTTTGAGCGATATGTGCACCCCTGAACTGTTTGCCTCGCTTCTCTGCCCTGCCGTTCGCACGCGCTCTATTTCAACCTCGAGTCGCTTTAACTCGAGCGCGTGATCGCGTTCCTCGCGCTCTCTCGAACGTTGAAACTCGAGTCGTTTTAATTCGAGCTCCCTTTCCTCACGCTCTTTCTCTTGCTGTTCTCTACGCTCCTATGCCTGTCTTTTTGCGGCTTCCCTTTCTCGAATTATCTCAAGGCATTCCGTCAGCTCATCTTCCTCAGTCTCCAGAGCACTAATAGCCTCGATCAATTCTAGTTTCCGGAGTGCGTCAGAAACATCCAAACGCAACTCCTTTGCAAGCTGTAATAACTCCGCTTTACGCAGCAACTTCAAATTCATGGCTGTGTTCAGTGCGGCCTTTCCTACTGTACACAACTATCTTGCCGCAGCCCACTTTGGCGACAACAATAGTTCGAATTACCAGTTACGCTTCCCCACTGAAAAAGCCTGGCAAAACTCAGCAGACAAAGCCCCGCACTCACCACTCAACAGCCAAGAATTCCGCGTAGACCCTCGCAAACACTGCATCTGGTTGCGGCCTGGCAGACGAGACGGCTCGTGGATCCGTGTCGCAGCTCAGCCCTCGAGTCGTCGAAATGACTGCAGCATCCCACCGCTGCCACCAGTTGTTAAGGGTGTCTCTTGACCGCCGCCGTCAGCAGGTTGTGCTCGTAACTTGCATCAGGACCGACGAGAAGGGAAGTACCGGCGAGACGGCGCAGAACAGCAAATTAAAAGAGTTTAATATTACATAGTTACACCAAAGTGGACATTCAAGTTTACAAACAAAGGTAAGAAGCCGAGGAGCAGAGTTCCGGCAGAGTCTCAATCTAGACTGCTCTACCCAGTCTCTCCCTGCGCGTTTTTAAAGGGTTCCAGGCGCTTGTGTGACGTCAGGCGCCTCCAGACATGACCAAATATGGAACACCTTGTGTTCGCACCACCTACCACGCCACTGGTCACGCCACCGATCACGCGACTGATCGCGCCACGGATCACACCACCGGCGTTCCCACACTCAAGAGCCAGGTGCGAATGAGCCACGAGCTCACCGCGTTCTCGCGCACAGCACATGACGACCTTCGCGGCAGCAGCGTCTCAGGTTCCTCGGCGTCTGGGCATACACTTCTGCGCCTCTACCCCCGATACGTTTACAGGCCCGGGAGCGTTCGCACGCTGTCCATGGTCTTGCATTTGGGCCCAAAGGGGTTCGCGTAAAATGAAGCGTAACAGGAGCCATGCGCGCATGCGCACTCGTTTTGAACCTTTGCATAATATTAAATTGAATTTAAAGCTGTTTGCACAAGTGTAAGTTATCCACAGCTCCATTTATAGTATTGACACGGTGACCACATTGAGGACGCTGAAGCGCGTGCGCATGGTGCGGAAGTGTTATACGATGTAGTTTTTCATGTACAAACATGACCGTCTTATTTGCTTGTGTGCTATAGATCCTCCATCTTAAGCCTCTCGTTTTTATTCGTTTTTTTTTGTGATATGGCCATGCCTGCGTCGAACTGCCTTTGAAATATTACCCACTTCCTTCTTACTAGTGCAGAAGCCATTCCTGGCGCTGCAGACTCCATATATAGTTTTCGAATCCCTCGGATCGTGTAACTCCGGTGTCAGCTTCGGAACAAGAAGGCCGCCGGTAACGACCTCGTAAACAGCGAAGGGTGTCGCCAATCGTTTCCTCTCAGGTTGAGTTTTTGACGTTTACTTCCCCTGCGAAAAAAATTGCCCGCAGCTTCCCTCGGGGGAACACTGAGGAGGATGCGGAGCATATAATTGGTTAACGGGGTGTTAAAGTGCGACTTACTTGGGTCGATGGCTAAATTGGTTAACGTGGTTGTGAAATGGGGTGTTAAATTGCGACTTACTTGGGTCGATGGCTAAATTGGTTAACGTGGTTGTAGGAGGGGGTGTTAAATGAGTGAACACGTACATACGTATGCGAAAGGGCGGCGCTGGTCGAAGGGACGTCGATCATTGTGTTTGTGGATTCGTTGGAATTCATTTCACCGCGACCTTGGACGTCGACGCGCCGTACAAACCAACCGACGAGCGGCAACTGAGCGAGCGAGCGCCGACCTTGAGTATATATACAGCACGACGGCGCATGCACTGTCAGCTGTTGAATGTTCTCGAAGCGCGACGCCACATGCGCGTCCACTGAAGAATCAGGAGAATTGTAGATGTCGAACGTGGTGTGTAGAGGAGGAAGGGTGCACAGATGGTGGAGGAGTGAAGCGCGCGCGGTGTGTAGAGGAGGAAGGGATGCACAGATGGTGGAAGAGTGGGCGACGGCGCGACGGCGCATGCGCGCGCGTCAGCTGTCGAATGTTCGAGAAGCGGTGCGGACGGCGCGGACGGCGCAGACGGCGCACTACAAGGCGCGAGTATAAGATGCTTCCGCATCTAAAAAAAGAAAATAAAGAAAGCGACGACACGGCCTGACTGTACGCAGCCCATCGTTATTTCTTGGTGTTCTTTTCGCTACTGAAAGCCCGTCATTTATTAAATATCATCCTGAGTGAACGATACCTACAGAAAGCGGTTGTCGAACTCCTGTCGAAGTGCCGTTCACCGCCACTTATTTTTTTGCCACAGTAAACGTGACTCTGGGGCCGGTGGAAGTCAGTCACCTGAGCAGTGGTCCATACACCTTGTGGACGGTTTTCTATATTGAAGTGATTTTCGGAAAGCGCAGTAAAGCATTTTTTTTCTCTTTCTCTGTGTGTGTTCGCGATAATGCAGCACCAAGCGCTGAACAACAAGTGTGTCCATCCTTACCATTCACTTAGTCACTTACCAGCCTTCATAACTGATGATATATATATATATATATATATATATATATATATATATATAATACAACAGCATTTAAAAATGTCTTATCCAGCGTACTGTAGCACTACATGTTTATTTTTCCAACGTATTGCACTTTACTAGATTTCTGCGATTATTTTGCATAATGCCCCGCCACGCTGGTCTAGGGGCTAAGGTACTCGGCTGCTGACCCGCAGGTCGCGGGATCAAATCCCGGCTGTGGCGGCTGCATTTCCGATGGAGGCGGAAATGTTGTAGACCCGTGTACTCAGATTTGGGTGCACGTTAAAGAACCCCAGGTGGTCAAAATTTCCGGAGCCCTCCACTACGGCGTCTCTCATAATCATATGGTGGTTTTGGGACGTTAAACCCCACAAATCAATCAAATCAGCATAATGCTTCCAGTTTTACCTTTTTGCTGTTATTGTTCATTCTCTTGTTTTTACTGTGCACCCCCCCCCTCTGTAATGTATTTACAGCTTGAGGGTACTATAAATAAATAATTAAATAATTAATCCTTTTTATGTATGTATGTATGTATGTATGTATGTATGTATGTATGTATGTATGTATGTATGTATGTATGTATGTATGTATGTATGTATGTATGTATGTATGTATGTATGTATGTATGTATGTATGTATGTATGTATGTATGTATGTATGTATGTATGTATGTATGTATGTATGTATGTATGTATGTATGTATGTATGTATGTATGTACGTACGTACGTACGTACGTACGTACGTGACCGCGTGCAGTGGGACTCGCTCGCCGGATTCCGTGCCGACTGGTTGTGCCCTCGTGATCTCCGACGGCAGCGCAGCTCTGGCCGACTGGGTTGGTCCTACGCCACCTCCTGCCGCCGGTCTCCTACGACGACGACAGCGTAGCTCTGGCTGACTGGATTAGCCCTTCGCCATCTCCTGTCTCCGAAAAGAGCTCTCGCCAGTGGTGCCCCGTCCTTTGACTTCTGTAACCATGTTCTTCTTTCCTGTCTTCTCCTTACTTCCGTCGCTCCCTGTCCCACCACCTCGCTCTGTCCTTCCTCTCTCTCCATCTATCTACCCTTTAATCCTATCCTTTTATTCTCTTCTCTACCCCCAACCCTCGTGAGCTCTGTTGAGGTGTCCTGCCCATGAGAGACAGTTACGGGGCTCACTTTTCTCTTCCTTTCACGCCACGAGAGAAGTGACTTGCTAGTTTGAACACATCTGGAGCAAAAACGGTAGTATAAAACCAATGCTGGCCATACTAATAATGCTTGCTGCTTTTCGCTAGTCTAAACCCACTGTCCCCGCATGTTTGTGTTAAGGCGGCGATGTTTTACTAATCGCTCTCACCGCTATATTGTCATCTATAGCACTTTCTCTCACCATTCATCTGTGGGTTCGAAGCAGATATATGAAGCACATGCTTCGAACACAATGTATGGCGATTGTGTTTACGTCCTGAACGAGGTCTGCTACACTCGAGACCTTCTCGTGAATAGAAAAATATATTGAATGCAATTCAGATCGGCATGTTCGAGAAAGCTGTTCAGGCTCGGTACCCACTGTGCGTGTGCATTCACTAATTTAGTGCCCAACATCAGGATTCAATGAGCTTGCGAGCGATTTGAGAGTGAAACGCTGTTGCGAATGTGGGCCTTTGTCATTGGAGATCACCGAAGCTAAGAATGAATGGAGAAGATGATCACTTTTACCATGCTGTGGGAGGATAACCTGGCCGTCACAAACAGATGTTATCGCCCTTGAGCGAGACGATTTTCACGACCAAGTATGGTCGACCCGTAAGAGACTCTCCGGTTCATTCATCCCTTGGATTATGAAAGATCGCAATCACTTTCCTGGATCATTCCGCTCAACTTTAGTTATCAGTTTGTGCCTGTCATTTGTGATCTTTAGACTTTTCGTTTTCCTCGTGCTACGCTTCGATTTGAATCTCTACCAAGTTGCTCACTATTCTACGTTGCTTCAGTTTCTTCATCAATACGATTTACTCAGGACATCGTTTTTTTTTTACCGCGTGGCAACATATGTTTGTCTGATTAGGAAGGTTCATGTTTACATTGATGTAAAGCATACTAACGCATGACGGCTAACATTGTATAAAAGCACCTTATTTATATTTTTAGATTTATTTTCTAATCCGTATTTTTCTTATTTCTAATTTGTATATTGCTATGTGATCGCTCCCCTTTGTAATGCCCTCGGGCTTGGTGGTAATGGACGAAATACAATGAATCGCTTCCTATTTCACCCATTGCATATAAGGAACATATTCAATTTGCTATGATTTGATTGATATGTGGGGTTTAACGTCCCAAAACCACTATATGATTATGAGAGACGCCGTAGTGGAGGGCTCCGGAAATTTAGACCACCTGGGGTTCTTTAACGTGCACCCAAATCTGAGCACACGGGCCTACAACATTTCCGCCTCCATCGGAAATGCAGCCGCCGCTGCCGGGATTCGAACCCGCGCCCTGCGGGTCAGCAGCCGAGTACCTTAGCCACTAGACCACCGCGGCGGGGCTTCAATTTGCTATAGCTTTCAGATAAGAATGTCAAGCGTTTGTCAACGTATTGAATAGGAAGGTCGGAGGCAAAACCAAATGATAATATCCAGAAGGCACGGGTACAAATGAATGAAAATCTCCCAGGCGTATCGCGTTGTTGGAGCATCAATCTCAGCAGGATGAGAGAACCAGTGAAGGTAGCGTGAACGCACCAAGTGAGCCGAAGGACTGCACAAACAAAGACGGATGCCAAGGACACCGAGACGCACTGCCAAGCCGAAGCTTAATAGCGGTTTCCGTCTTCACAGAGAAAGACAGATGCCCGGTTTCGGTTTTTGTGTAGTGTTACTGCGGCACCCGGAACTCAGAAAGTCAGGGCGCAACGGCTTCCCGCACTGTGGCCTAGCGAGGTCGGAATGCCGTTGTCGCGTCGAGAAGGAAGGAGACGTCCGTTCGGATTGACCTTCTATTCGTATACGTTTGCGGAACAAAGGAAACGCGTGGATCGCACCGCAACAAAGGCACGAGACTAATGGGCTCGTCTATGTTCGCTTCGTTTCTAGTTGCGTGCACTGTGACCAAAATTTGAGCGTGTGATTGGGCTCAAAGCTTCTCCGTTTGGTTTGTTACGTCTCATCAAACTAAAAAGTGAAGGTGCTGGTGCAAGTTTAACAGAAGCGTGAGTGACATGAATACGCCGAAACAGAAGGTAAGAATAAATATTGGTGCTTTACGCGTACAAAACGACGACGTGATTGTGAGGCATGCTTCAATAAGGTGATCCTGAATAATCAAGTACACCGTGTATTCCTGACCGTCATTCGCCTGCAACTAAAGGTGTTTACCATTGGCATATATACAAAAGGCGTCACGGGGCGGCTTGAAGCTCTCCCATAGTAGAGTATGAAGTACTCTGAATCGTCAACTACTTTTCTCTAAATATACGCTGAGTGGTGTGCAAAATGTCTTCGCATTTATTTCTGCTCCTCATGGGACGGCTTTACACCCTCCCAAAGTAGAGTACCTAATACTCCAAATCATTACACCCACTTTTTCTAGACACACGCTAGTACATGTTCTTTTTTAAGGGACGGTTTACTGCTGCCCCATAGTTGAGTACGAAGTACTCAAAATTGTTAAACATTTTTTTCTGAACCCCCTCTCCCCCTTTTCCTCTAGGTCTGCAGTAAAGCGTCGGGCTACTTCCTCGTCCGCGTTTTGGGACGGCGTTAAGCTCTCCCATAGTAAAAGTACTACGTGCTCTAAATCGTTGCCAACTTTTTCTAAACACACAACACACACTTTTGTGACACAATTTAGTGTGGCTGTGTTTGTATGAACTATTGAATGTACATGTTCTTTCCACGTCACCTCATATTCATGTTCATGTGAATGACGTCTGTTTTGTCATCATCGTTATTGTATGTCTAAGAAGAGAATGTTCTGTTGAAATGTTATTGACGTCTGTGACAATAAATTTTTCTGAACAGACACACATTTACGTGACAAGGTAAACTCCTCACCCACGGGACGGCTTTAAACTCTACCATAGTAGAGTACCTAGTACTCTAAATTGTTACCCACTTTTTCTAAACACGCAGGTGAGACTCAAGGGGTGGCTTTTCGCTTTTCCGTTGTAGAGTGAGTACTCTAAATCGGCAACAACTTTTTCTAAACACACGTGCTCAGAGATCTAAATCCTTAAGCACTGCTCATAAACACGCAGCCCTTTTATTGAGTAACAGAGATTACTTTAAAACGTTCAACATATTTCTTAAAAACAGGCAGATTCCTCGCGCTCTTGGCGTTTCGTAAATCTCATTAGAATGCCCCGCCGCGGTGGTCTAGTGGCCAAGGTACTTGGCTGCTGACCCGCAGGATGCGGGAACGAATCCCGGTTGCAGCGGCTGCATTTCCGATGGAGGCGGAAATGTTGTAGGCCCGTGTGCTCAGATTTCGGTGCACGTTAAAGAACCCCAGGCGGTCGAAATTTCCGGAGCCCTTCACTACGGCGTCTCTCATAATCCAATGGTGGTTTTTGGACGTTCAACCCCACATATCAATCAAGTCTCATCAGAATATGTAACTTCAACAAGGGGCACGAATCGCGGTGTAGGCGACAACAGATATTGTACCTGAAAATCGCACGTGACTGCTAAAGCTTGTATTACGTCAAACGCTGTCGCTTTCTCAGTGAGACCTTGCGCGCAAACGTAAACAAAGTACTGACGTCACTTGTTTTGGTCCTCTTGACACGGGCAGCTAAGACAGTGCTCTCGTGTGACAACGGATGCAGCTTGACTTGGCTTGGTTTAGTCTGTGCACCTTTTGATGTGTCGATCAGTTTTCATCTCTACATTATTAAGGTGGCCTCGGATTGACGCTTGAAGACGGGATCGCTCGTAATCCGTGACCGGATCTCCCCGAGCCGACTCTCTGTCTTCACCGGCGTCCTCGCGCCTCTAAACCTAGCTAAGTCCCGTGCATCATTGGTCTTGGCCACGCTCGTATGTCTTCACCGTGACCTTGGCTCGTCAGACTTGATTCGATGAGGAAGGCGGTAAACGCCGCGCGTTAGAGTATCTTTTCATCCCCGCCTTCGCAATGCCTAGCGCTGAAACTGAGAAAGCTGTAGAGGTTGTGCATTATGGGCGTGCTAGTTTTTAAAAACATTTAGCGGTCTTACTAAAAAAGAAAGCGAGAGAGACTGAGAGAGGAAAGGCGTGGTTTTTCAACAGTTTGACATAACTGGTTTGCTACCCTGCACACAGAAAGGGATGGGGGGGGGGCATTGAAAACTAAACTGAACTAAGCGTCTCGTCCAGCAGCTGCGCGTTGATAAACAGTTTTCTGTCTATCTTTATATTATACTTTACAGGCCCGGGATCACGGCAACAAACTTGACCGTGTGGTTCAAATAAATTTTCTTTAATATCTGTTTCTTTTTTCTTGCGTTTACTTTTCAAGTGAAACATGGAGAGTGCCTCCCAGGTATGTGACATAAGCCAATTCATCATAGAACTTTTCATAACTTTAGTTTTTAAGATAGAGCGTGCTGAAAATTTGGTCCGTTGCGCTTAGAAAGCACTAGTAACATTATTTAACCCGCAGAGATAAACAAATAACGGGTGTACTTTGCTAGGAGTTGTCAACAATCGGTTCAATTGTTTTTAGCGCTGCTTTAGTTACGGTTTACGTATTTCCAGCAAGTAAGACGAAATTGTGTGTGTGATATACGCAATAAAAAAGTGGGATTGTGTTTTAGAGAGTTCTCCGAGGGAAACGAGTGGCTATAGAATCGTATTTGTTGCATTAGAATATTCTAAATATGAGTGCTGAGTCTCACCACCTCAATCTTCGGACGATTCATATTTAATTTTTCACCAGTTCTACCAGTCGAAGGAACATCGCTTGATGCCATTTCTTAGTGCCTCATTAGTAAACTAACCGCATCCTATATCAGCGCTTTCTGATGTCGTTTACTACGCACGTGAAGCCTTCTACAGACGACTTGTAGTCGCCACAGAATAATGCACAAGGCTCGTCCTACCTATCAGTACCCATTACCATCTTAATCCTTCCCATCTGCAGCCAACTATTTTTCAACAGTCGATGTAGCAATAGTTTGTTCATTTATTCAATCCAAAGCATGACTAAGCGTTGCTGTCGGGGGAGCATTGTAGGATTAATGTACTTGTTTCGTTATTATGACCACTGTACATGCCACAGAGTGAGTGGAAGCAGCAGGCCACAGTCGCACGTGGATAGAAAACACGTTTTATTGTCACTTTTTTATATGTGTTGCTGCAATGAGTGTGAGGGGCGAAATTGAAAAAAAAAGAGGAATAAAGTGTGGTGTGATCTAACTGGTCTTTCTACACTTTTGGTCGTCCTCGAGTTGAGTGCATGACTAGAGTCGGAATTTTAGGACGAAATGGAAGCCAGACCGCAGCATTGTTACCATAGGCACGATAAAACGTCACAGCGAACAAAATGGTAATGATTTCCTCTGACACCCTATGTATTGGAGACAAGTAATTCTTCCGGACGCCGTGATATCTTATTATGCAATTAGCCCAGCGTTTACGTTGCGAGTGCAAAGACCTTGATTTCTAATTGGGCATCACATAAAAGGGCCTTTTGAAGTCCAGTACGTGCTAATGCTCTCTTAACATTTTTCGCTGCTGACTAGTTGCGACAGATTCACTCCAACATTTCCTGAACATTCTTGGTCGCACGGCGAGTGGCGTAGGCACTGCAGCTTTAGCTTGTTGCGTTCGCTGGTTGACTTTGGGCTCTGACCCATAGAGTTTCTGGATTTTGGAGGTGCGGTGTATCAGTAGGCTTGCCCGATGTGCTATTGTTTATTCGTGCGCAGATGTGTTTGTCGATGAGATGAGATGAGAAGTGTTTATTACCGCACGGATATCCCAAGTTTGCATTAGGACGCAATCACCTCTTTTCACATCGTATTAGAATTTGTTTACGAAAGCAACATATTCGAAGTTTCCGTAGAATGAGGAGGTGTAAAAGAGGTCCGCCTGAGCGGTAGGAGCAAGAATGAGAAAGCCATTGCATACGGCGCATGAACCTAAATGTTAAACAAAACCATTGGAAACAGAAAGAGGGGTCATAAATGTCTGACCACAAACAGTTGGTGTAAGGAGTTTCATGCTCTGTTACGCGTTGGCCCAGGAAGTAGCTCAAGCTGTACGAGCTGGTACATATTGCATCAACGGTTTCTGACATCACATCAGGAAGAGTCTCACAGTCCACAAAACGCGGATTTTGTTCAACGGTATACATGCATAACTTGCTTTTTCATGCAAATTGACCGATATGCAATAACAGCGTATTATTATAAACAAACTCGGCACTCTTTTTTGCAGTGTTTAGTATTCTGACCAGCATTCTGCGAAAATTCGTTGTCTATCCAGTGAATCCCAATGTCCCCAGCTTTTCCTTTCCATATAGCATTGTCAAACTAATCGGTCACGTGTGATTGCGTAATAATCATTCACGCGTGACGTGATTTTGGGCTGTGTCGTGAGCTATATACGTTAAGTTTAGAGGCAGTCTTCCGAATAAAGGAAACACAGGTTTGAGAACATCTTTTGAAATATACGAAATTTTCTGGAACCTCTTCCTCAATACCGTGTATGCTCTTATCAAGCTCTCGAGCCACTGATGCACAATCTTCGCAGCGGGAGTACTGCGAACCGGCGGAGATTGGTGAGAGGGTAGGCTATAAAATGCCCGGGAATGTTATTTGTTTTTTGTGCAGCACAATGAGCTGTTGAGGGTCACGCGAAAAAAAAAAAGCTTGCATGCCTGTTTGGGTCAAGTTCGGGATGTCACCCGCTCTGAGGGCATCTCGCATATGAAGTCCACGCCGAGTAAGCTTCAAAAGTACGGGATCACATGCCGCTTTTCTTGGCTGGCATTACCATATTCAATATTCGGCCCGACAAAACCGTCGTTGACGGGATGCGTGCATAAAAGGAAGAGAGATGAGTTCAGAGCTGAGGACAAGAGGGAGGTGCCCGCATAAACACCTCAACTAAACAAACACGAATGTCGGCAGATGTTTTTCCCTGCTGCCGGAGTGTACAACGCAGTCTGCCAGAAATGACCCGTGCGCATGAGGTATAATTAAGCCACTTGCTTTGCTTTATTACCGTGCTTGTATGATGTTTTCTAGTCGCGTGGTAACCGATGTGGGTGCATCTGTGGTGGCAATATGTTACCGCGCTGGGGTTTCGTTTTCGGATGGCTGCGTTCGAAACACCGCCGAAAGTCGAGCACAATCGCGTGATTTAGATGCGGGTGCTCGTTACTTACGAGGACCCGAACTGTATGCAGGATATCTAATCTCAGGTACGCGTGTAGCTTGAAACAATTGTTGAAGTTTAGCCCCAGATTGCCTGAGTAATCATTGTCCAAGCATGGTATAGAGCTCCTCGCAGAAGCTTGATCTCTCAGCACGGCTCTCCGAACTTGCCCGGCGAGCCGCAGTGGCCAGTGGGGTTCTGGACGAAGGGCCCATAACATGCGGGGAGCTTAATGTTTATTAAGTTTATGTCTCCATCTCTCTCTTAGCATTTCCTAGTTTTACTAATACTGCTGCAATTTATGTCCACCCCAAGAAAAGAAAGAGTCATTTGAATATTTTTTTTTATCTGAGTATACTAAAGCCTATATGGTTGAACCACACGTCAATGTCACAGACACTTTACCAGCACCACAGATTGGCACTTCAAAATGACGTCATTTATTCGTCGAACATAAATAGGAAACATGCTTTGTGTGGATCTTGAAGAAGCTGTCTGCTAAAAAATTAGCAGCCACAGCTGTTATTGAAATGTTTACATTGAAGGCGATCGTAGACGTGTTGAGCGCGGTGGCTGCCAAGTTAAATTATTGTCATCGTGATTACCGTTAGGTTGAATAAGCTAACGCTTGAAACATAGACTTCCCAGCCGAGTTGCAGCTTGGGGAATTCCTTCAGCGCACGCGCTACATAGCTTGTACGAAACCATGAAATTTTGATTTTTCCTTCTACAGCCAACTAAAAGCTAGAATTTGTTATGTGGCTTAACAATTGAATAAAGTTTATGATAGTGAAATATAAATTAAACAAAGACGATTCAACTTAGCGTTGAATGTTTGCTTACTTGCGAAGAAGGCACGAGAAAGATAGGAGTGCGCGCATTGGTAGATCGGCGCATTTGATACTTACCACGCCACTATTGGGGGCTTTAACACCCCGATGGTGCATAGAGGCCTATGTAAGACGTCGTGGAACTTTCACTGTTACAAAATGACAGCCAAAACTGGGGATTGAACCCACGTCTTTGTCCAGGGATGACGCTGCAGCGCCATACATAAATATTGTCCACCATTGAGTCTACAACGAGAGATTTTTTTTTTCACTGCCTGATTCCCTTTCGTTTCTTTTAGAGAAAATCAAATTTGGAATACATATATCTTTCTTCGTGCATTAAAGAACACGTCACAGATGATCGAAAAACGAAATAAAGAAAACTTTACGATAGAGCTCGGCTCACATTGATTTTCACAATTTATCAATGCTTTCGATTTCTGACCAGCGACCTCGCCTTCGAGCTATTGAGGCCAGCAAAGAAAACCAGGAGTGTTCGACCTGCCACAAGGAGTGCCTGTGCGTGACGTTAATGAACTTGCAATCACTACGGAGCTGGCGGCACATTAACGACCCATAATGAAACGTGTCGTTCCACTGACTTCGTGACGACGCCAGCCCGGAAAGCATCAACACTCATTGACTCATTTATTCAACTGATTCTTAATCCCAAAAGGCGCGAAGAAGATTGTGAGAGCACTTACTTTTCTGATGACGGCTATATATAGATCATACGTGACGTGGCGCCAAAACTGCCCTCGTCATGCGCACTCAATACACACACATGTGCCGACAAGGTAGCCAACTTCGAAATAAGAGTGCTCCTTTGGAGAAGCCAATCCTTTTCAGTGTTTACTGACGGCAGTCTCCATAGCTGCAATTAGGCGACATAAACATGTACTCGCACCATCGCTATCACTGTATAGCAATGACGCAGGTTGGTTACGTCTTTTGCTGTTCCGAGTTTACGAAATGGTTGTTTGTATGTTTCGTCTGTATTCGCATTCGCAAACATAGACTGGAAAATAAAGAGACGCAGCATAAAAATTTCGTTAGCAAAAACTTGTAGATTTGGGTGAGTTGATTCAACTTGCGAATAACTTGAAGTCAGGCGAAAACACACAGCCAACAACAAACAATAAAACACACAAGGCCCACGTCACACAACAGTTCTGTTGTGTCTGCTCCTTCATGGTCCTCGTTCTTACGCGTCGGTCCAAGTTATTTCCGAAACATTTCGTCAGAGCTACAAGTTCAGAACTCGCTTTCTTTATATCTTTGCGCGGCGTGAAGGTTTGGACAAAACTTTGCGCAAGAACGCTGCTGATGGGCTGGCTACATTGGTTACACAAAACATGCAGGATATTCGTGAAATGTTGAAGTGCGAAACTACTGTTGCTCAAGAATCCCATTTCCCTCCAACTTTCCGTCTGAGCGAGCACGCGCTCAAAGATTCATAGCGCCATTAAGGCCCCTCGTCGCCACGTGTTCTCACTTGTAAGAAATCCCGGAAATTTCACCGTGGTGTTTCTCGGACAAATGACCTGCTCTTTGTTTGCTTGGGAATGATGAATTTCTGAGCGAATGGTGGGCACCGCCGCGCGTTAAGGGAACGGTCACACTACGAAAAGACGGAACTGAAAAAGAAAAGCGAGTAAAAATTGCTTGATCTCAATAACCGCGAACCTGAGTCAAGCGAACCAAGACGCGCTTGTATACCTGGTGCTTTCCCCCACGTACTCAAAATGTCTGGAGGCCTTGAAAAATTTATCGAGAAGAGGTTGGGGTACTGGGGATATTTCTGTACAGCGCAAGCATCACCGCGTCGGTTCCACTGTGCAAAGAAGGTCAGGGGACTCACCAGCGTACAATGGAAAATGTGGTCTGACGCACGCAAATAATCTATACAAACGAAACTCGTTATACGTCGGAGGTCTAGGTGGTGGTGTTGCCACACAGGAAAAACTCGAAGGATGCCGGGTGCAGAAGTGTGGACCTGGAGGGCGTGCTGGTCACACGAGTATTCGTATGCGCCATCACGGCCACCCGGTTTTCTCCTTTTTGGTGTTTCGGGGGTGGGCTTGTCAGTAATCAGCCATTTATGATATGGCAACCTGATCTTCATTTGGCAATCGGCTCTTAGCCATTAGACAAGATGCTAGATGCGTAGTCATGCCTTAACGCTACTCTCGTAAACAATAACAGCCGTTTCGCTTCCGCCGGGAATAGAAAGACCGGACGACATGGTCATATAAATAAATGAACACAATAAAGAAAGAACAAAAAGAAGGAAGAAAAGAAAGAGAAAATAAAGAATGAACGAAGAAAAGAATGAAATGAAGAAAGAAAGAAAGGAAAAAGAACGAAAAAGAAAGACAAAGAGAAAAAAAAAAGAGAAAGAAAGTAACATGTCAGACACGCACACGCCAATTTTCGCCAGAGGGGAAGAGCTTTTGATTTTTTCGCTTTTCTTTTAAAAGTGGTAAATAACACATCACTTTTATGCGGTTATGTGCAAGAATTAATGTTGTGGTTTTACGCTGCAAAACCTCAATATGAATATGACGGGCGCAGTAGTGGAGGGCTCCAGAAATTCGGACCAACGTGCACAGACCACTACAGTAATTTGGACCAACGAACAAACCACTACAGTGATTCCTTCGTTCCCAGAACAAGCAAAGACTGGAACTGCCCTTCCGCTGCCACCGCATCCCTCATCAGCCCTGCAAACTTCAAACTCTCCATTTTGTAGCAATTGTAACATTTCGCTTACTTTTTGTTGCATAACCCCCACTCCTTTCTGTAAAGCCTTCGGGCATGGAAAGTATTCAAATAAATAAATAAATAAATAAATAAATAAATAAATAAATAAATAAATAAATAAATAAATAAATAAATAGACACCATGCAATACACGGACCTCAAGCATATTTCTGCCGCCAAAATGCAACCACTACGGCCGCGACCAATCCTGCCACCTCGCGGTCACCAGCCGAGTGACGTGACCGCTACCCCATCGCGGCGAACCATGGTTGTGTGCGCATGGGCCGAATAGGTCCATGAGGCAGCACATGTCTCGGAGAGCATCTAAACCCATTGAATGGTGTGTCTTGATCTCATACTGCCTCGCATTGTTAGCCGTGCCAGTGTAATCATCTCTTCGAAAGCGCAGTCAATATTTTTTACCCTGACCCTATATATCATTCTACTTAGACCAATAGTCATTCGCGCCACATATTGACACTGAAATTTGGCGAAGGCTGGACACTATTCTGACGCGCTGGCCAAAACATACGGGTGACTCAGATGTCTTGAGAATGTTCCTAAAACACTAAATATTACTTAGTTTTGATAGTGACATATGTGGCAGATACGAATACCCAGTAAATTTACACATAATGTCATTAACCCCCCTTTTTTTCTTGTTAAATTATACGCCGAAAAAACTTCTTACCTTGCCATACATTTAAACACGGCTTTTTTCTCCATAAGAAAAAGAAAGAAAACAGCTCGTGACATGAGTAGATCTCGCCAGCTGTATGAGATTTCAATTTGCGGCCGTGAGCCTTTCTTGCAACACCTTTTTTTCTTGCTTTAGTTTTGTGCTATCCAAGAAGGGAACGAATATGTTAACAGACAAATTGACTGATGGTGCCCGTGTAAGGTCATATATTGCGACCTTATCTGTGTCGGATATTCTAATCACACGCTACTTCATCATCATCATCATCATCATCATCATCATCATCATCATCATCATCATCATCATCATCATCCTGACTACGTCCACTGCAGGACAAAGGCCTCTCCCATGTTCCGCCAGTTAACCCGGTCCTGTGCTTGCTGCTGCCAATTTATACCCGCAAACTTCTTAATCTCGTCTACCCACCTAACCTTCTGTCTCCCCCTAACCCGCTTCCCTTCTCTGGGAATCCAGTTAGTTACCCTTAATGCTACTTCAACGCTCCCCAAAACGTGGCATAATAAATAAAGAATGATTATAATGGGAAAGTGTCGTGGGAGCTAAGGCAGTTAATTTCGCTTTTCATACTGTAGGATCACTAGTGGATGAATTTATCGGCTTAGAAAAAAATGAAGATCAAGACAGCGTTGGTGATAAGTGTGCACGCTAATGAAACCAAACAATGTGGAATGTAACAGGGTCATTTACGACACCGTGTCTGGATTATTAACAAGTAAAGTTTCTAACTGGATTTTTTGTGCCTGCGGGGGAGGCTTCCCACGTGAACACGGGGTCGTGAGGTAAAAGAGGGAAGAAGCTCGGACGTTACTCGAAACCAGCAACCTTGTCCGACCTTTTTTCCCCCTTCGGTGTTTTCCTCCTGGGTAAATTCTGCTGCACACACAAACCGTATATGTTCTCATAACAGTGAGAAGTGCTCGAATATATTAAAGCAAGCGAGGCAGGAAAGTTTGATCAAACATAAGGGCCGAGAATCTTTATATTACCTTGCGCTCTTAAAAGGGCCGAAATAAAATAAAACAGGCCACTCCAAGCATTGGACGTGGTTATATTGCCCTGAATAGTAAATTACATAGCTGATTTCAACAGTGCAGTTGCTTCTCGATGGCGCGTCATGCGTCGCTTGAATGATCGCCGACGTAGTTATGGACGGCCTGGATCATCATGGCAGAATGCTGGGCTGAGAAGTCAGTACGTACGTCACTCAGACATTGTCATGTTTGATAAAAGAACACTCAATGAACGACGAATGTTTTTTATCAGTCTCTTTTCATAGTACGCATTCTTGAACGGCGTATGGTTGTAAGTGCAACGGGAAACATCCATCAGTGAAATGAGTGTTCTTTCTAGGTGTGACCACCCTGTGGCATCATGTCTGGCAGCATTGTAAATAGAAAGAGGAGGAAGTAGAGGAAGAGAGAAATAAAACACAATGCGGTCGCTTGTGGTTCACTACCCTTCTCTGGAAAAATGGGACTGTTCCCCATAAAGCTAAGTACTGTCACTACTCGCTAAATGCAATCATAATCGCCTGTGTTCACTCAAAGCACTCCATCGCTTTGAGCGAGCACGATTAGTAGCAATGCCTGAGGATCTACACAGGCAATCATGAATGCGTGTTTCGAGTAGTGACAGTACTTAGTTTTTCATCGGGTACAATGCCCATTCCCGAGCGTAGTCTAATGAAGCGCACGCGTACTGGGCCCACGTCCGTGAATTCCCTTGATTTCCTCTGTCCTGGGGCTTGCATTATAACATCATCGCGCATTGCGTGGTAGAAATCACGGCCATATAGTAAGGCAGCTACCATGCCGACTTCAAATGTACGTTGCTGCTGTCACACGGGAATGCTGTCATGCTCTCACACGGGAATCTTACGTGCCAGTTGTTGCACAGCGCGCGCGTCGGCAAGTGCGTTTGTTGAACTACCACCACTACAACTCGAGTGTGTATATCCTCCTGAGTACCAGCAATGGGAAATTCATCCAAAATATTGGACATCGAAGACCGAGTGATTACAGCTTTTCCAAAGCTCCTATCGCCGTAAAACCGGTTGTCCGATACCTTGGATGACTGGTGCTGCCATCTGCCATGGTTTTGAAATTAGAGGTCTCGAAGCGCCGCTAGGAGTATTCATAATGGCGGCGTTCAGTGGTGCGGCGTTCTACGGTGTCAAGCGCAACCGTTAGTACTTTTTTTCGCACTTTGAGCTTATTTAATGTCATTTCATCGGTTAAACGTCAAAGATAATGTTGCAGAGAGCACACGCAGCTAAATATTTCAGCACCTAACGTCCTTTCTTTTGCCTACGCGGTGTGGGCTTTGACATGTCCAAAAGATTGGACGTCGGGACTGAACCAAGTTGCCTTGTGTGAACTACGTGGCGCGCTGCAGTGTGAACAGAACGTGCTTGCTTCCGATTGCTACTAGGTTGTGGCATGATATAAAATTCTTTTTCATTTAGAAAAAAAGGCCACGCGTCAGTGATGAGGTGGCCGAAAGAATCCTTGAACGAATCGCTGAAACGGCCACGTCCGACATTGATCTTTCGGGCAGTGACGACGACACTTTGGTAGACGCTACATTTTCGGCTCCTTTTGATACCCTGAGCTCCGAAGAGGACGAAAATAGCGACGATGAACGCCCGTCTACCTCAAAGACGACAAAGGGGCAGTCACGGAAACGCCATGATGGGTAAGGAATAGTAGTAGTATGCGTTTTGGGAAGGGGGGGGGGGGGCTGGGCTAATGTACTGCAGGAGTGTGCATTGTGACGGTTGGTCATTGCCATGGAAACAGATCAAAAGCAACTCTGCTCTTTTACGCTGTTTTTCTTCATGCAGGCCGCTTCCGTCCTGGATTCCTGACTTCACATCCACCCCTGATGACAGTCAACAACGGGTTTCGGGACTACCTCGTTCAGTATGTGCCACATGAAGTCTTCGAGATGATGGCTTTTGCCATGAACACGACACATGTCCAGGAGACTGGAAAAATTCTGGAGACCTCAGTAGAAGAACTAAATATGTTTTTTTTTGGGATTTCACTGACAATTTCCTTCCTGTGCTACCCGCAGATTTGCATGTACTGGATGAAAAAGACAATGGTGCCTCTTGTTGCGGATAACATGACAAAGAACCGGTACTTTCAACTTCAGCGCCGGCTGAAGCTAGTTAACGAACTTTATGTAAGTGAGCAAGAAAAAGAGAAAGACAGGCTCTGGCGCATAAGACCACTGGTGTCATTTGTACTGGAAGGGTGTCACAAGCTTCCTCGGGAAGAGAATGTCAGCATCGACAAACAAATGATCCCGTTCAGTGGACGGACGTAGCTGAAGAAGTTCTTACCACACAAGCCTAACCCAGAGGGGCTTAAAAACTTTGTGCTCGCAACGCCAGGTGAATTAATCCTCGATTTTGAGATCTATCAAGGAAAAAAGGCAGCATTGTATCCAGGCAGCTCTGGAATAGGAGAATCCGCAGTACTGAGGCTCACTGAGACGCTCCCTGTCGGAACGAAGGTCTACTTCGACAGATACTTCACATCAGGGCCGCTGCTGGATAAGCTAACAGAAAACGGAATCGCTGGCACGGGAACAATTATGAACAACCGAATCCCAAAAAAGAGGTGAAACTATCCAGCGAGAAAGAGCTAAAAGAAAAAGGAAGAGGGACGTCAGAGATGTTTGCGAGAAACGACAAAAAACAGGCAGTTGTGCGTTGGTATGACAATAACCCCATTACGTTGATGTCATATATCCATGGCCAGCACCCAGAAGACACATGCCGTAGGTGGTCCAGGAAAGAAAAAAAAATCGCAGCATATCCACGGAGTGAATGATGATTGGTGGGGCGCAGCGTTCGTCAGTCTGTCTGTCCATTCGTTCTTGCGTCCGCCTATCTGTGTGATCCTTGGTGCATCCGTCCGTTTGTTCATTCGTCTGTCTGTCCATCCATCTCTTTTTGCGGCCATCCCTCTGTCTGTCCATCCGTCCATGCGCCCCTCTGTCTGTCCGTCCGTGCGTGTGTCAGTCCGTTCGTCCGTCCATATGTCTAGAGAAAACTGCAAGCACAGCCATCTGTCATCTTTTCATCATGTATTCATCATATACAAGTGCCCCCATCCAGCAGACATTGTAAGGACCGCTATTTCGTGTATGTGCCACTGGTGGTTACCTACTACGAGGGACGCACAAGCCACGCCATAAGGAGCTTCGCCCCTAAAACACATTGATGTGCCCCAGCCAGATGTTGTACGGTTGTACAATGTCAACATGGGAGGAGTTGATCTCGCAGATCGTATGATCAGCTATTACAGAATCAAAGCTCGAGTGAACAAGTGGACCATTAGAAGCATCTTTCACCTATTCGACATTGCGTTAAGCAACTCATGGATGCAGTACGTGCAAGACATGTGAGCGCAACAAAAGCGCCAGAAAGAGATCGTGAAATTCCTGGAGTTTCGTCTGTCTGTTGGTGAGGAACTAATCACGCAAGCTCAGAGTCAAAATGAAGTGGAGAGTGACTCCGACGAAGAGTGGTGCCCACCACCAAAAAGGGCTCTGTTGCCTCCAGTCGAAGCAAGAGCAAAGAAGCTAGGCCATTTCCCAACACTGACAGATGCTCCCAATGCGGCCCGCTGCAGGCTCGAAGGATACAACAAGAAGACGAAATTCTTCTGCACAAAGTGTCATTTGTTCTTTTGCGCCACCAAAGAAAGGAGGTGCTTCGAAAATGCTCACACCAAGTGAATGAAGGAGCTCACACAAAGTGAACAAAGCAGTTTGTAAATAAAATGTTCGTACGTTTACCTGATCAAATTATTTATCACAAAAAAAAACATCTTGCGTGTAACAATACCACTGCATTAGAAAAGACCGCATAGAGTCCCAATGTCCAATATAAAAGACAATGCGGCACACACGTCCGAAAGTTTGCAGGGAATAATAAGTTGTTATTATTATATCCAGAGGCCCCCATAAACTAATTTTGAGAGTTTCAATAAAATCCGTTGCACTAAAATCAGTCTGGGACTCGGGAGGATATGCCTACTTTTGGTAGCAGTGGCTCGATAACTAATAGGTTACTTAAAGCGGCGTTCATGCATCTTTTAAGCACTCATTTTGGGGAATATCATTAACACTAAATCATACTATACCACCAAAAACTGCTCTGATATTTTCGCTCTCAGGCAGTTTACATGTCACGACCGCCAGGGGCATGCCCAGCACACATTGTGCAACGGCCGCAGTAGCCGCAGCGTTTCAATATGAAGCTTATTAGAAAGGCTGCTGTAGCACAATACGCAAGAAAAATTGCCAAAAACAACAATTATCTGTTTGGAAATATAAGTACCCATCACCATTACCCTCATTTACAATATACACTTCTTTTTCTTGTGTAGCAGCGCGCCACCAAAGTGACTTTCGTGGGACGTGGGTACACCCGCTCAAAAAGGGAACTAAGTTTGCCAATGTGAACGGGGTTCTAGATGAATCTAAAAAGCACCCTGTGAGACTTTGCATAACTAGTACAAAACGTTTAGTTATGCAGAATTTTGTTTATCAGTTAAAGATGACAAATAAAGCACCATATAACTTTGTTGGCATCCTTGTGTGTTGATTTCATCAGGTGATGTGAACCGCAGCATATATGTCATGCACAATGACTGCACAAATAAGAAAACATCTTATACACTAAACTAATTTTGTACGTATGCAACAGTGATTATAAAACTCTGTCTTCAAGAAATTTTGCTATGCTGCTAAATAACTCTTTTTTTTTCTATGGCCCTTGTCTGGTGGGCCAAAAGCTTCTCTGGAATGAGTTTTTTTTTTTTGTCAAGGAGTACGTGGCTACAGGATCAGGTTATTCCGAGAGGCAGCGTCGGCAACAATGCTGAATTTAGTGCCCTCAGGGTCATGCGGATGCTTGTCGGATGCACAGAACGAAAAATAATGAACACAACACCACAGTGATATGTGATAGGACTTCAAGGGCGCGATGCAAGTGGCTCGGCCCTTAATTAGCTGGTGGGCCATCTGGGTTTTTCCCACACATATCGGACAGCAAAAAGAAAATGAGCTGTTCGGGAGCGTGTTGTGTCTTTCGAGGACGTGACAAAGCTCCAGACTTTTGTCCAATCAGAGCGCGTACAGACCATTGTAATAACGGGCACTTTCTACTTTATACGCCCCGACCTTTGCCCTGATGCCTTACTAGCTCATGAACAGGGCTCAAGGGGTTAAAAAAGACGACGGTGTAGCAAGTAGTGTGTTCACGTAAGGCGAGAGGCTGACCGATGTATGTATGAACATGGTGACTTCCTTAGATGCGGGCGTGTTATAAACAACAACAACAACAACAACAACAACAACAACAACAACAACAACAACAACAACAACAACAACAACAACAACAACAACAACAACAACAACAACAACAACAACAACAACAACAACAACAACAACAACAACAACAACAACAACAACAACAACAACAACAACAATAACAATAACAATAATAATAATAATAATAATAATAATAATCACGCCCACTGCAGGGCAAACGGCTCCCGCATGATCCGTCAATCAGTCCGGTCTTGTGCTTTTCACTGCCACGTTATACCTGTGAAATCTTTTATCTCATCGGCCCCCCTAACTTTCTGTCTCCCCCCTTCGTGCGTTTGCCTTTTCTAGGAATTTAGTCAATTACTTTTAATGATCGACGGTTATCCTACCTTCAGTTAATGGCTATATATTAGTTCACTATATCCATTGCTCTTCAACCCAATGCTCCGTACACCTTGCTAAAACCAAGGAGGTTACGGCCAGCGAGTTTAACGTGGCAACCCTTTCCAGTCAGATAGTGCTCAAACTGCGTACTTCTATTACAAGTTTTTTTTAGTAAGCATTAAATGCAAGGCAAATTTTATTGCAGATTAAGTCACCGATACTCGTCTCTGTAGGTCATTTTATCAGAAAGAACTGTCTTTTTATTTATGATTAACGTGCGTGGGATTCCTCCTCAATTCAAAAGGGTGCTCGTGTGCCGCTCCTCTAGTCCGGCCGTGGAGGTGGCTACCTACTACTACTACTAAGACGATTACTACTACTAATTGAGTTTACTAGAATGAAAGTTCCAGTACACTCTACTACTACTACTAGATACATCGGGGACGCACTACCCATGGCTTAGGGAGCTTAGCCCCCCAAAACAGCAATAATGAACTTGTAGCTCATGTAAAAAACCTCTCACGTTGTGACCTTATCAGCCTCACCACGATAAAGGCTGGTCTCTATTATAGCCCTACTGAAACGTTCCGTATGTGATGTTCAATAATTCCGTGTGTTTCCGTAAGAATCTTACGGAAATATACGGAAAATATATAGGAAACATATGTATTCTTTGTGGAAACACATGGAATTATTGGGCTCGCATATGGAAAGTTTCAGTAGGGAGTCCACTAACTTCGAAAACATCTGCGTGGAGTGTTCGCTTTGATTTAGTTATCTTCCATTACGTTTTGAGGAAAATTATGTGAGAGAGAAAAAAATAGATTCCATCAATGAGGACTGATTTCAGATGCCGTAGCCGTTTCATAACGTAACAAAAGCAATCGAACGTATAACAGTCAGCCATGTGCGAGAAGCATTCCCAATGCTGCACGGTTCCACTGAGACAATATTTCTCTAAACCTGGCAGTCCCCTTTGTGATGATGGGCTCTAGAACACGCTAAGCTCCACTTCTTCTATTTTACTCCACAACGTGTCACAGGCGGAAAGGCCAACGGCCTATCTTGTCCCATTTTGTGGGTCAGGCGTAATCAGCGCGACAAGAAAAAGTAGACGCGCGCAAGCTCAATCCAGCGGCGCCTGTCGTGCCAAGAATGGGCCGAGCTGCGTCAATGGGGCTTTCACATTCAGAGCCAGACAACACGAACGACAGCGGACGAGCGTAGAGGCTCTTAGGTTGTCTGGAAATCGTCTCGAAAAGAGGGGCCTAAGTGAAAGCGAATGGGCCGTACTTTAGTTCCGACCACCGGAAGCGAAGCTTAGCTGAGTACTGCCCTCGAAGACAGACACCTTGTCCTGTGAGCGATGAACCCGAGAAAGTAACTAAAGAATGTCTTACGTTCCTAAGAAATATTAAGAAGCTTTAGGCTATATATCTTTTGAGTAAACCAAGGGAGCTTCGCGTCTCAAAGCTCCACACTCGGTCGCATACGTTGCGAAATAGGAACAGCGCGATATTTTGTACGGGGACACACCAAACAGAAAAACAACATGGGCAGGCGCTGCACACGTGGACAAGAATGCATACGGACACACGGAATATGGACAAGAATACGCTGACAAGCGTCACGAAAAAGCACGCATTGAAAATCATACACGGACAAGCAACCCAGGGAAGCATAGATCCCTCCGTGAACCTGTTGATTTTATAAGCTGGTTGGTTCGTACAAGAAAGCTTCAGGCGCTCTAAATCTGAAGCATTCTGATACCAAGACTTCAGGCTGTCCACCAAATAGAATTTATTTCATGTGGGTTAAAAAAATGGAGGTCTAGAGCGCACGTGAGCACGCATCATGTTTTTGAATGATTGTCAGAGTTAATTGAGACACAAAGCACCTAAGGAAGCATAACAAAAAAGAGAGAAATACAGAAAAAAGATAAAGGAAGGAAAGCGAGAGAAAGAGAGGTATACAGGGATTAAAATAATGAGAGAGAAATAAAAATGGAAGAAAGAGGAAGCGAGAAATAAAGACAGAGAAATAGAGTGAGAAAGTAAGGTAGAAAGAAATAGAAATAAACGCAGAGAAACGAAGAGAAAAAAAATGAGACAAAAACAACGAAAGAAATAGAGAACGAAAGAAAAAAAAAATAAACAAGGAATGTCACCCCTCTCCGCAGTTTTTTGAGGCTTGGCACTACTGCCGCGAAGTTGCTAAATCTCTCTAGCGTTGTCTGCAATACTATTTATACACTACATTGCAATATCGTAAATAACAGTATAATAGAGCCTGGGTGGTCTGGTTTGGAGAGCATCATTGTCTGACGTGTATGGATAGCGAATCTAGTTGCTATAACCTTCCCTCTCCTATGGGATTTCTTTTCCTGAGAAACCGGCTAAAAACGGTGAAGCTTTTTCCTGTCCTTTTCAAGGTGTTTGGAATCAGCAGCAATTTATTGCTTCGTCGTGTCTTCGTCGCTGAGTAAATAAATACAGTGGACGCGGGCGCAGACTTGCACTTCTTGTTCGTTCGTCCTAGTGCTCTTTTAGAATCGCGTGTTGTAGAGTAAACAGCCGACACGCAATTTCGCCCACGAACAATCGTTTGGTAAGGTAGTCGAAACTTTATGGCCCTATAACTATTTATTTTTCTTCCCTGTGGGACCTACATTTTTCTTGCCCACCAAGAAGCGTACGTAGGAAAAGAAAAAAGGTTCGATCGAATTTATAGTTCTCGTGAGAGCACCGGTCATCTTATGTTTCCAAGCGTTGCTTTTCTTCCGTTTCTAACCTTCCAAACTGAGATAAAAAAAATGTTGAGCAATTAGGGGACCGGGAGCACCAGGTTTACAGATACGGATTTACTGGAAGGAAGTTTTTCCTAGAGATTTCTACGACGGGCGTTGCGTCCGGAGTAAGCGTGTTTAGTTTTGACGGTAGACGAGACTCGGGCGCGCTCGACGTTTAAGAAAGATGAAAAACGAGCGATGCCGAGTGTCTCGGTGTTCCCGCCCACGTGCGAACGCAATGTACTACGCTTGAGGAACGAAGGATTCCGACGCACTTTTAGCGTTACTTCCGCGTTGCGTTGGTGGCACGTGGGAAGACCTCTTTGAAAGAAGCTTTGCGTTTTCGCGTTGGCGCGAAAGCAGCAAAGCACAGATTTAGTTGCACGTCCGCAGCAGCCGTACCGACGCGGCCTGCCATTGCATATGTCAAGCAGGCTGGGTACGTACGGTTGCTACGGACGCGTGACTAAATATGTCTAATATTTTATTCCGATTACGTGCGAAAGAGTATACTGGCAATATCAAGGGTGCAGCGAGAAATATATTTAAAGGGGGGTTGGGGGTGGAACCACTTCTTATACATGTGCATGAGTGTGATTCACATGTGCGTACATATGTAGGGTGTCTGAAATATCATGCAATGTGAATAAAAAAAAACTGGAATGCTGTTAAGCGAAGCACACCCAGTGCATGTGGTGTCCTGTATACTGCAGTAGCCGTTACTAGTTTGTTCGTTACTATACATCAGTTGATTCTAATTGTGTTACTTACCCGACTTGTATAAACTTAATATTCGAAATGTCAACGATGCATATGCAGGCATGCTCAAATGACATCTGATTGCGCTCAGCATGCTGGGACAGTACACGTTCAAGATGAACTGTAAGTGCCAAATAATCCGGAATATTCATCTTCAGCGAAGATGGAATGACATGGCGCTAGTGCCTGAAGCGCGCTTTATTAGGAGAAAATCGCTTGCTTTAACTTTGCTATCTCGCCGTGGTAACTCAGTGAGCGAAGCGTCGTGCTGCTTAGATCGAGGCCGGGGTTTCGACCGCCGGTCACATTGGCCACATTTCAACAGCGGTAAAATTGGGCCAACGTGACCACATTTTCTTTCTCCGTTCAAGTTACGCATGCACGTTTACCTGTTTCATGGCTGACTATACGTTTTCTTGTTTGTGTATGACATCTCGTAGTACGTTATCTGTGAGAGAGGAAGACGTGAGATCGCTGTAATTTGAGTTGATGTATATTCATGCGTGTTTCCCAAATGAACGTGACTTCAAGTTTGTCCTCATGTTGCCTACGTCTCTTCTTTTTGTCTCCGCATTTTTCTTTTTGCGCTAAAAGTTCGAAGTTACGCATCTTTACCAACCCGCCCGACTCGCCGCACTCAAGAAAACACTCGTGTGCTTACTTTTATGGGCAGTTTAGGAACCACAGGTGGTCAAAATTGTTATGAATTTTTTATTTATAAATACTGCAATCCCGAGCGAGGAATTATAGCAGGGTAGGAAATAGAACCATAAGTATAGCAAGCAAGTATCAATAAAGACGTGAACATAAATACGAAAGTATGGTACACTTCATAGAGTACTTGAGTAGATTAAACAAGAAATTTCTTATGCAATAAAAGTAAAGATAACAGTAATAGCCATGCAGACAACATACAATTCAAGATATATATATAACACAATTAAACAAGACTGACGCAATTTCTCAAGGGTTGGCTGTAGAACAACGTTATTGGTTAGGTTGTTCTAGTCAGTGACTGCCCTAGGAAAAAATGAATACTTGAAACAGTTATTTCGAGACTGGAAAGGGTGTGATAGAGAGGTTACGGCACTGCCTTGTCGAATACCCGGAAGAGGAATATAGTTGGCCAACGTTTATCTTATAGTGCTTGTTTATTAACTTATAAAAATATTTTAGACGAAAGATTCGGTTTCTTTCGGTTATTGGTGGGAGATTAGCTCTCTTCAGTAGTGCACTTACAGATATATGACCTCTATCGCGAAACTCTCCACTATACCGCGTGCGTAAGGATCATATCATGATCTTGGCACCTGAAAGTCCAACAGTGATTAGTTCTGTCGTTTGTTACCGCACATATTCACATTCTGGCTTGTTGTATGCGCGGAGTACGTCTTCTGAAATCCAAGGTCGAGTTCATAAGCGGGCTTTTCTGTCGGCCGGCCGCGCTGAGTAATAATACTATCGTTGATGAATCCTGCGCTATCCACTGGACCTAACGTATCAAAAGAAAGCTGTTCAAGCAGCCTCTCAAAACGGCTTTGATTTGAACGCCCTGCGTGTGAGTCCATGTATGTGCAAATGTATGGTCTGGTTTGCTATACGCCCACCCTTGTGGAGGGTAGCGTACCGGCTACTTAAACCAGGTTAAACTCCTTGAATTTTCATTTTTTTTCTATTTGTATCTCTTTCTCGCGCGTTCAGTTTTTCCAAACAAAAAAAAAATACCCTAAGAAACAGGTCCGTAGCTAGAGGGGGTGCTTTAACCTTACCGCCCCTGCAAAGTTTGTTTGGAGGGGGTGTTGTACCGATAACGAAAATACGGGATTTTCAAGGCTTTCAACAGGTTAGACCACCCGCAAAAACTTTTTCTGCTGCGGGCCTGTTAAGAAGGTTTCGAAAACCATTCGTTATACAGTAACGTAACTTTTGAGCGGCCTGTGGAAACATTTTTGGGTGACATGCGCGAAATATTATTGCATAATTTTATCCCGTTGTGTTTCCTTCCAATGCATGCGGAGTCCACCTCGGCTGATTAGTGGCTAGGGTGCTCGGCAGCTGACGCGAAGGTCGAGGATTCGATCTCGGCAGTGGTGGTCGGACTTCGATGGACGCGAAACGGTAGAAGCCCCTGCGTATGCCGTGCGATGTAAGTGCACGTTAAAGAACCCCAGGTGGTCGAAATTTCCGGAGCCCTCCACTATACGGCGTCTCTCATAATCATATGGTGTGGTTTTGGGACGTTAAACCCCACATAATATTAGCTAATGCATGTAGAGCGTGTATGTCTCTGTACAATAATGCGAAAGAAGGCACGGTTGATACAGTTTTTTTTTTGTTGTATGGGATGACATGAATTCCCCCAACATGACTGGGAGATTTCGGTATCTTTTTTCATTGAAATAAGAAAAAAACGGAGGAGTTTTTGTCACCGTTACTTGGCGATGGCTACCCCTTTCTACTTTATTGATACAAATAAAAATATATAAAAAACAACAGCATATATACATATATACAATCCTACATAGGTGAGTCCATCATGGAAAAACAGAACTCGAGGTGGCTGAAGAATTTTGCACGAGAGTTGCCGGGAATATTATGAACGAGAGCATCGACGCCGTGATCGTTCCTGAGACGCGATTACCAGAAATGGACACTCCGTTCACCATGGAAGAACTGGAAGGTGCGTTAGTCGCCTCTAAGCGCATGTCGTCGCCAGGTCCTGATGGTATTACTTATAGTGCGTTGGGACACCTTGGACAAAAAGCTAGAAAAGAACTTTTAAGATGCTTCAACAACTCCTGGCTCAGCGGCAGTGCTCCCCGAGAATGGAAAATAAGTCGATTAATACCACTTTTGAAATCGGGAAAATCACCATTGGACTCGACAGCGTATCGCCCTATTGCCCTCGCAAGCTGCCTCGGAAAAGTGATGGAAAGAATGGTTCTATTTCGTCTCGAGTGGTACTTGGAATGATACACCAAATACCCTTCTTGCATGGCAGGCGTTCGTCGGGGCCGCTCCTCCATTGACTGTGTCCTTGATTTATCGACATTTGTTCAACAAGAAAAAAGTCGCAAGCGCATATCAGTGGCACTCTTTCTTGACATGAAGCGTGCATATGATAATGTAGCTCACGATGCCATCCTCACTTCTCTCGCAGCAATGGGCATTGGTGGACGAATGTTTCAATGGATAAAAGATTATATAACTGGCAGGGGTTTCTTTGTACAAACATATGAGGGTACAACTGCCCAACATTACACCTACTGCGGAGTACCTCAGGGAGGTGTTTTAAGCCCCACATTGTTCAATGTGGCCCTCATTGGTCTGGTGAAGGTTCTGCCAAAGTCGGTGTGCCTATCCATATACGCCGATGATATTTGCCTCTGGAGTGCTGCAGTTACTCGCCCTCAGGTGCGTGCACGAATACAGCGGGCAGCAACCCTCACAACAGCCTACGTTCAGAAACAAGGCCTAAATATATCAACTGTGAAGTGCGCGTTGATGGCGTTTACACGCAAACCAATGACGCCATACCCTGTTTACATCAGTGGGCAGAGTGTCAAATATGCACGGACGCATCGTTTCCTGGGCATAATAATCGACAGAAGTCTTTCGTGGAGCCCACATTGTGCGTACTTGAAGAAGAGACTGCTATCGATTGTGCATATCATGAAATTCTTGTGCGGTAAAGCATGGGGAACTTCTGTGGCCTCCATGCTACAGCTGTACAGGGCCCTATTTCTGGGTCTATTGCGCTACAGCTTGCCGGTACTGACTAACACTTGCAAATCGAATACTCATTCATTGGAGAGTTTGCAGGGTCAGGCACTGCGTATCTGCCTAGGACTGCCCCGATGCGCTTCTACTTATGCCACAATCATGCTTGCCAAAGACCATCCGGTCAGGACATATATAGTTGTGGATTGCCTCAGAGCGCACATTCGACATGCTAGCCGTGTCCCCGACCACCACTTGGCCCTTCTACCTTCCGGAAGACCACGTGCTACGTTTTCAGACGTCATAGTCAAGCACCTAAACAGCATTACATCAGGATATACGCCAGCTGCGAGAACGGCATGCCCTTGGTGGTGCCTCGACCAGCCGCAAGTACGTCTAGAAATTCCGGGAATCAAAAAGAAACGCAGTCACTCCAGAGTAGCATTGAAGCAAGCAACACTGCTATTATTACATGAGTTGTACTTAGACCGAACGCAGATATACACTGATGGGTCCGTCTCATCCAGTAGCTCATCAGGTGCCGCTGTAATTCCGGCTGCAGAAATGACAATCAAGTTTAAGTTGTCGCATATGACTACATCTACGGCATCAGAGCTTGCTGCTATAAGGGCTGCTTTACAATATCTCGTTCAAGAACGTCCAGGAAAATGGGTCATATTCTGTGATTCGAAGGCAGCGCTTCAGAGTTTGCAGTCTGCCATGCGTAGGAGGAGCCATGACCAACTGGTACAAGAAATAAGACATTGCCATCATGAAGCTCTAGCACGAGGGCATGATATTATATATCAATGGCTGCCTGGACATATCGGTATTACCGGAAATCAATTAGCCGATGATGCTGCCCGCTCAGCCCATGAAGAAACCCGTGTAGTCCCGATTCCTCTATCAAGGAATGATGCAGCAAGACAACTTTACCTGCTGGCTCGAGATCTCACACGCACGTTCTGGTCGTCTACCAGCTTCCAAAGGTGTCAATTTTATGAACTGGATCCTTCGCTCAAGCTAAAGCTGCCATCACAACTTTCCCGCTCCGATGCGACACTGTTATGCCGCCTTTGGTTGGGTGTTGCATTCACAAAGGCGTACTCCTTTCGCATTGGTATGGCAGACACTCCTACATGTGAATACTGCGGAGATGAAGGGACCATCGAACACGTCCTGTGCAGCTGCGCTTGCTACGACACACAGCGATGCCAGCTACGGATGGTTTTGAATCGACTTGACCCCGGACCATTTTGTGTGCAGAAGATACTAGGACCTTGGGCATCTGCCTCAGTTGCGCAGAAAGCAACTAAAGCACTGCTACTTTACCTTAAATCAACAAACCTGAGCGACCGCCTGTAAACTGTGTGTGCTCCCCGAGTGTGCTCGTGATTGTGTGTACCTTCTCATGTTTCTGCAACCTCTTTTCTCCCCTTTATCCCCTCCCCAGTGCAGGGTAGCAAACCGGATGTGCGTCTGGTTAACCTCCCTGCCTTTCCTTGCATCTTTCTCTCTCTCTCTCTCTCTCTACATAGGTGAGAGGAAAAGTTCTCCTACGGTCAGAACAAACACGTAGTCGCCCCACTCACTTTTAACTATAGTCTGTTCAGTAGTGCTCACAAATCTTGTTTCCTTCGAAGAAGTGTTGCACCAACTTCATTGCTTTGCCATTTGTTTTAGATGGCCATGGGCCTAGTATTTTATTCAACGCAAATGGCCGCTCGGGATATGACTTATGGAGTTCCTATTCGAGTCGCCTTCGGTGTGTGTCGTGTTGCGGACAGTCGGGCAAAAGGTGACAGATATCCTCGTCGTCATGGCCGCATGACCATGCTAACAATGTTGCACGCTGAATACGAAGTACGAAGTGCTTTGTGTATCATGATGATATCATGATGTGGTATCCCAAATTCTGTCTGAAATGTCGACGACAGCGGCTACACACAAATGTGGGCCGTAATAAAAAGGAAGGGCCCGATTTTCACATTCCCCGCTTCAAGCAGTAAAAGTAACAGGATAAGCATTTATCTAGTGTCGCACTTGTAAAGAGTTGCGCAAACGTTAGCCAGGTTAGAAATAATTGGTAGACAAATCACGAATCGACCATTGTGTCGACAAACACCATCTTGTTAAGTCGATATTTTCTGAGGGCAATCCTTTTGGCATAGGGAAACAGGGCATGTACTCACACTCTTACCGAGGCTATGAAAATAATTGTGGCTTCGGCAAACACTAAAAGAGAGAAAAAATAACAGTCTGGGATGCCGTAGCCTGAACTATTTCTCATGAGCCAGTGAGTCATCTTTATGTTGTTGTGCTATATTGAACCACCACGGCAAAACGAGAAGACAAGAAACACATGTTCCCAGTAATACCTCCTCATATTGTCCGGGCGAATCAGTATAAGGCAGCAAAGGAACGACGTTGTACCAAATAGCGCCGTCAAGTTCTTATTCAGCAAGCCAGATGGTAAATTTTTTACGTGAAGTGTCGTTTCTTATAGAAGTACTTATTCGCTCTGTCGGGTGTGAGAGAAGTAAATCAACATGACATGACTTATGAACCATCAGGGATCTTTTTACTAGACTTGCTTTTACGAGTGGCCAATAAAATAGCGCTTTGAAAGCATATTGGGATGAAGCACCCACATACGCTCGACAAAAATTATGTAGATGAAGACCAGTGGTGAGCTAAACATGCTTCTTTTATGAGGCTAAAGGAAGAAGCCATAGCGATTTCTACTTGCCTATCCTGGCAAACTAGTTAAAGAGTAGTGGCAGACAAGAGCAAAAGCAGCTGTTTTCTCGTCTGTAGTGTCCAAATGTTCCCATTACAGACTAATAACGTGCAAGAAAGGACATTTACTTTCATGGCATGCGCTTTTCCGTACGCCAGACAAAAGAAAAACTCATAAGCAAGCCGTGACAAGGGCCCATGGTGACCATTGCCAGCTTTCGCTTTCAATATCACTTGTTTGCTCGCCGAGTTCCGCCAAAATAATGGCGAAGCTCTCTTTTCAAGCTTCTTGCTGACCTACTTCCCTCGGACACGTGCACCTAGAGGTGGTGGAATGCGTGGGAAGAAGGCGCGCGTTAAAAAAAAAAGTGTGGGCAGCAGCAGTGATCATTTGCCGTCACCGAAGTCGTTCAGAAGGCTAGGCACCTCTTACTCTCCGGTTTCCACTTATAACGCGATACTTATGAGAGGAAATGGCTTCTGTTGCCTCCCAGCTAAGCTGGGTCAGCACTCATCTCCCATGACGTTGCTGCCAGGGCACAAACAACCATGAATGGTCACACGAACACCTTGGTCATCCTTTTTTTTCTGTGGTTTCGAAGAGGGTCGTAGAGCTTTCGCTGTTCTTAGACACTGCCCGAAAGCGTCACTTATATTCTCCGAGGCTCATGATGGCGGTGTAGATATATTGCTTTTCGTAGGTACATTGTTTCTTTTTTGCTGAGAAGCAAACGCTTACAGTCACGATGAATGACAAGGTTTCGTACATGCTGAACCTCGTTGCTTGCGTTCGAGAATGTTTATAATGTTTTAGCAAGATTTCCAAAAATCAAGCTTTTTCCTTGCATGGCTTACTAGAAACAATACCGCAATGCGTCATATGGTTGAGCGTGACTCTAGGTAAGGCGTACATGGCCGTGAAATATTCTTCATAATAGTGTTTTCATACTCGTTCAAAGGCGTTAGTAAATTGCTGCGTGTCTAAAAATGATGCATTTAATTTGGCTAGAAATTACACTTCGTCATGCGTTGTAGCATCACCTTAGCTTTGCATTCAGTCGCATCTCTCATGTGCCTGCTCGCGTTGGTCTTAGTCGAAGAAAACCAGTGGTTCTGTGTCTCTTATTGTTGGGTGTTACATTAGCCGAATTTTCATATTCGAAGGAAATGATCAACAACTGAGATCACGATATATTCCTTGGACTAGTTCGACAAGTATCGGGCGCAGCGACCAGACATATATGGCAGGTAGAATCAGTATGTCACGAAAATGATGCCACGATTCCTGAAGGCAAACTGACTGAGCGACTGTTGGTTGCACTGAGCTGAAATTTTTCATGAGTTATATTCATTACGCTCATGGAATGTAGCATAAACTACCGACGCATATTTCTTCACTCTGAATATTTTTATTTCTTTTCTGTTTTTCTTCGCTGCAAAGTAATCACTTGGGTTGAATACTAACCAGCCTCTTGGTCGCCTAGTTTTCATTTCCTTTGTTAAGTGTCCTCGGCCGTGTCCAAAGCCGAGACTTACTATAAGATTCAGGATTTGGAATGCTGGCACTTTCCCGCATGACACAGGTGTGCACAATGGTGTTCGCTAGTTTATTTCTTTATAGTACCAATAATAACATCAAGAGTTTTACATCTGTAAATTGTGATATGATTCTGCGAGACGTCATGGTGGAAGGCTCCGGGAAGTCCAATCAATCGTCTGGTGTTCTTTAACGGGCGCTGACACCGCAGAGCACACGGGACTCTACCATTTTACCTCTATCGAAATGCGACCACCACGGCTGGGATCGAAGCCGCGATTTTTGGGTCAGCAGCTCAGAACCCTAACCATGGCGTGGCGGACGTTAATTCCAATATGAACCGCGCACATCGGCCACGTTAAACTCGATTACACGGCGCGTCAGCAGTGCGGCACAAGAAACCTCTCCCCGAAAGAGATTTTTATTTTTCACCGGTCGCTTGTCAATTGAAGCGCACGAACGATTAAAACAAAGTGAAGTTATGCGTAAAAGTCGTACGGATGTAAGCGGCAGGACGTTCGTGCAGGATCGTTTATCGTACGGTGCTATGCATGCTCGAGGCGCTTGGTAACGGTTGATTTAAAGGCCTTAACGGTAAGCGTCATTGATTAATGCCAAATATTACGCGCTTTACCGGGCGAAGTATTGACCGAGGATATAATCGTGTCTGCCAACACGCTTGAAATAGTATTCGTTCCAGGCGGTTAATTTTCTGTTCAAAACGTGGCATGGTACTCTCGAAAGCTTACCGATGAGTTACGCATAATAAAACTGGGGCTTATCGGCTCCTAAAAGGCTGCACGCTCCGGTTAACATAAACTGTTTAGAAGCATAGCTCAGCGCGGGACACGATGTTATCCCCAGAGAAAAAAAAATAAAACTTTAGTTATCTTAAGAAGCCGCGAGTAAGTAGCTGAAGAAAGATAATGCAATGTAAACGTACGTGCCTTCACCACTGGTTTGAAAGCGTTTGAGGGACGTGTTATCAAGTCCTAGCAGAGCCGCAAAATAAAGAACAGGGCCAGAAATTGAGCCCATACATTCTGCAGATAGAACCGTTTGCATTGCGGGTATGCGCTTCGTGCGAACGAGGTGGCATTTTATACACAGCGAGATTGAGTTGGCGCGTTAGATGCCGCAAATTAATGAGACACGCGAAATAGAAAAAAAATCAGTTACATGTGTTCGGGCAGAAAACTTGGACAGAACTCAAGTGGCCTTTAAAGGTTCGGTGAACTTGCCACATGTTCTTGCAACAGAGTTGGAGACAGTCTCTCTGCCTTTAAGATCACTTCATGCTTTCAATGTCAATACAACAAGCTTGCGTGACGACTGAGCTGGGAGTCGCTTGTCCCATCCACCGGCCATGTACAATAAAATTGAAAGCCAGAGATGTTTTTGCTAAAGCAAAGGAAGTAGGATATCAAGGAGCTACATTTCCTTAGGGAGTCATGTAGATGAGGCTGATGCACTCAAAAAGCTAATTTACTCATTTAAGAGCAGACAGGCGTTGTTCCTACCTCAGAGACTGCCTCAATAACTCGTTTGTATCCTAATGATTGATGTGTGGCGTTTAACGTCCCAAAAACAGTATATGATTATGAGAGACGCCTTAGTGGAGGGCTCTGGAAATTTCGACCACCCGGGGTTCTTTAACGTGCACCCAAATCTGAGTGCACGGGCATATGCAGCATTCTCACCTCCATCGAAAATGCAGCCACCGCCGCCGGAATTCTATCCCACTACCTGCGGGTCAGCAGCACCTTAGCCACTAGACCACGGTGGCAGGGGCATTGCATTTCTTTTTATCTTGATACGTTTGCCCATGGTGTAATGATGTAATATAAAGAACCATGCTGATATTTTAAACACAAAAGCCAGCAGAGCGTTTCACGGAGTTGTGAGAGTGTCCTCTCGGAGCCGTTAAGCTTTTCTGGCGAGCGGGAGCTGCATGGGCTTCAATTTCGTCACTGTTTGTCGCAGCGGATGAAGTAGCGAGGCTGACCTGAGCAATTTGGTACACGTGATATTGCTCACTTGAAATATCTTAGGTTTGCCTTCCTAAAACCACGATATGATTATCAGGTACGCAGATTGGAGGGCTCAGGCAATTTTGAACATGTGGCGTTAACGTGCACTAAACGCGCTGTGCTCGAGCCTGGGCGATTTTGCCTCGCCGGGATCGAACTCGCGACCTTCGGATCAACAGCCGAGCCCCGTAGCCACTGTTCCACCAGGGCGGACTACTTGGCTGTCACTTGGCGACCAACGTGGTACAAACCGTTGCGTGTAAAATATAGTTAACGTTAGTTTTGACGGGTAATAAAACTCAAAGTTGTTATTGATATGTGGGGTTTAACGTCCCAAAACCACCATATGACTATGAGAGACGCCGTAATGGAGGGCTACAGAAATTTCGACCACCTGGGGTTCTTTAACGTGCACCCAAATCAACTCGGATTCTAAAGCTATGGTTCTTGACCCGTTTCTGCACTCGTAAGTAGGCCTACGCCTCGTTTGTGCGAAGATGCCGAACACTTGCTTTTATTGATCGAAGAATACCTATTTACCTTTGCTTCTGTGGGAAGCATTCAGTGATCATTAGAGGGACAGCATATATACGACACTTCGATGGATGTCAGGCCATTAAAAAAAAAAAGCTTTCAAACCGCTGCCGTCAACTGCTGGAAGTCAATTATCCGAGAAGTAACGTCAACTCAATACTCCCCGTTCTGTGCGGCGAGTTCTTCTGAGAGCAGCAAGAACGCCTCTGCCATGACCAGTGTGGGGGAGAATCGGGAACGGAACGCTTCTTAGACGATGGCTCGGAAATGAGCAAAAGATAAAACGCTTTTCCTGCAATGCCGGATTTATTTACGGGCTCTCCTAATGAACACGGACATTGAGAGTAGCAACACGAAGATTTTCCGCCTCTGAGTGTTTTTTTTTTCGTTCTCCTTGGACCTTCGAACTATACAGCGGGAAAGTGGGTGTTTCGTTTCTACATCATTTCACGCTCGGCGTTTGGGAATCGATGGTAGCAGGAAGCGAAAAACAGAACCCGGGCCTGGCGTAAGTAATTTTCGGGATAGGGAGGCACCAGATCATCAGGGCAGTTGCAGAGCTTTAGAATATAATAATAATAATAATAATAATAATAATAATAATAATAATAATAATAATAATAATAATAATAATAATAATAATAATAATAATAATAATAATAATAATAATAATAATAATAATAATAATAATAATAATAATAATAACAATAATATTGTGCGTCCTATGCTTCATTTACGTAGGGGTAAGGCATAGTGGCACTGCCACAAAAGCACCAACCACTCTGGTGCGATATTGCTGAAAAAAAAAGTTCGTAATTTTGTAATGATAATTTTACCTTAGTATTTTTCTTTCACATGCCGCTATCTGCATGCAAGTTAGCTTAATTAAAGCTAAACGAGCATCTTCATAACCAGGTGGTATAATTTACGCGTGGAGTTTGGCTCAACTATTAGAATACAGGGTTCCCGTCAGCTTTGTTCTCGGAGGAGCAGCAAAGCCGCGAACAATAAGCCATGCGGCGCGTGAAGGCAGAATGAATAGCTTCGACGTGCGAGCCGATAACAAAGTGCAGTGCTAACGCCAGGCCACATCGCCGAGCGCAAAGCAGCGCCTGCGGCCGCTCGGGCGAACCGCGCGCAATCACGCATGCCGAGCTGCTCATCTTCTCCAGGGATGAACACCCGGCGGTGGGCGGGACGGCTATAGGGTTAAGGTATAAACGTTATTTATCGCAGACACGGTGCCTAGATTGTTAGGGCCCGGACCGCCTTAACACCACAGTGGTTGGCGCGTCGGGTTTGGTGGCGCCTGCTAAGCAAGACCGATAAGCGGTTTTTCTGCGTTACTGTGCGTAAGCGCCGCATGAAAAGGGGTCGGTTCTACAGTAGGCTGATTTTGTTGTTGTTGGTCTCTATTGTGTCCTCACTTTCTTTTTGTAGCAGCATTATCTGGGCCATTGGCTCTGCTTTGAAAGCCTCCTCGATATTGGCCGGGGTGCCTTGACGAGAACACTGCATAAGTTGTTTCTCGCTGAGCGGTATATAGTTTAAAAATGTACGTAAAAACATTCAACGCCCATTTATCTTATGCATCTTGCACGAACGAACATCTCGGAGGAACTATAGGGATACTCTGAGCGAATTTTTAAAATTAAAACTCATTTGTTATTCAAAGTAAGTATCGAAAGAGGATACTAACACAACCGCTTACCAGCTTCAGTTGCAGAGAAAGCATAGTTTGCTTTTTAAGGTATAATGAGACAAAGATCTAAAGAGGAGCAGTAGTTGGTGAGGTTTCACACCGTAATGTGATGAGACACCTGTATTTAAGCTTGTTTGAGAGCGTAGCGAAGAGCAGAAGGGGATAAGGCATGTAATACATCGCCTAACTTTGAAATAAGTCTATTACAAGATTCATTCTAGGGTAGGGGTCTCAAACACGGGGTTTGTGACTTCCCAAGGGATAAACATTCGAGACATTGCTAGATATCACTCACATTGTTTTTTCGCGTATTGTGATTACTAACGCTTTGTTTGGTGAAGGTACGGAAATGGGACTGGTCTCACGCATTTATTTCCCGAGGCACTTCAGACGGTCGCTACTTGGTTAAAGCATGACCGTAGAAGAAAAGCTTTATTTCAAAATTTTATTCCTCAAGCCGATCGGTGTCAATATCTTTCACAAAAACTATGTCCCAAACCCTGCAGATGCGACCTATATATGAGATATGGAAGGTACGTACATTCTTTCAAATGGCGATGTGAGGGCACATTCTGCTCAAATACCCGTTTTCAGCTTTCTTCCCTGTCTCGGCCTTTGACGGACTAAGTTTAGGGGCTGTGACCCGCTCTGAGACTTAGTTTGACACCCTTGCGCTAGGGCATAGTGTCACTAAAGCAGAAGCATGCGAATTAATTTTATCTATTGGTATCTTCAGAGGGCACCAGACGTGCTGTGAATGGCTAGCCATTCTCGCTCTCCGAACTTATTGCAATGCGGCCATTGGGACAGGCCGGGAATCAAATTCGTGACCTTACGCTTGAGCAGCCCGCTGCCATAGCCACTAAACGATTGAGGTGGCCTGTTTGCTTCGGTGATTTAGGAGGAAGCTTGAGAGCCGATAAACTGCGTGTATTATAGAATGCTTTTTGTTTACGCTAATACATATACGTGGCGCAAATTATGAGAAATCTACCCCTTCCTTCCAGCTTGATTTTATGTTAGAATACCTAGGCTAGTTAGGTGGCAACACGATCACTTTCGAGAGGGGTGTCTAAGTTAGCGAAAATGATATTGACAGCAAAGGCTTTCGTTGATGGCGGTGTTCATTCATTAAGCGGTTGATTTTAATCACACACACGGTGTACCCGGCTGGCGAGTGATAGAAAAATAACGCAGTATTGGCATTCATGCATGACCCTGAGTGGTGAACAATGGTTTTGCAAGAGAGCAACGTTGTTAGGGTCGGCTGATCAATAACGACACCTCAGTGGTAGCCTGCGAGTCCTCCGTAGCGTAGATGGGTGTTTGGCAAGCGGCCTAACAGACATGCTACTGCTACCGCAACCTCGTAAAAAGAATAGGCCGTGGGAGGCGGTGGGGCGAGGGCTATTGCGTTTTTCTTTTTGTTGTTAATTACCAGGGTATTTTTTTTGTCGAACAATTGCTTCCTCGTTTTTAGCTTGGCGCATATTTTCAGGGCATTGATGAATATGCAAATAGAAGTGATACGTTCTGCCTCCCTTTTATGGTTCATACTGGTTTACCGTCAGTTTTTCATGTCTGCAGTGGCTAGCGAACACTCACGCTGATTAGTAAGAAATTGTGCCAGTGAACGGTGCGAGTACGTTGCTTCATGAGGTATGACCCAGGCCACAAACAAACGAGCTGTGACAGCCGGTGTTGCAGCCACCAGGGGCTAATGAAGCTGTACCTGTGCCTGACAAACCTTTTGTTGGATTCCCGTTTTGCTAAGTTTAATACTGAGTGGAGAACCACAGACCGTCCGAAAACGAGACGCAGGAGGTTAATTACAACTAAATAAACGGATACACATACGTGGACATTACCGAAGATGTGATATCGCAATGTTAGTTCAAGATGTAGTCAAATAAATTAGGAGATGACGTCATGTCTCGTACTAAAATCGCTAATGTATAAACATTGCTTCCTGTTTTGAATGAGCAAGACATAAAACTGAGCACGCATGATTTAGTAGCTCAGTGACTAAACTTTTGTGTTGCAGAAATAGGAGACGAGGATGCGATCGTAGGCGACCAGTGATACTTCTATGAGGTCGAAATGCTGGAGCAGTCGTGTGCCTATAGATTAAGCGGCACGCTAATAAACTCAGTTATTCTTGAAATCAATAAGAAAAAATGAACATGGGCCTGGAACGTAGGTGTGATAACCGCTGTTCATGAAGGGCCGCTGACTGAATTCTAATGGAAGGCAAACGCGTGGTGGTGAGACAGAAAATTTGGTGGTCAGATGAGATTAAGAAGCTTGCAGATGTAACGTACCAGCAGAAAGCTCAAGACCGGTCTGATAGGCGGAACGTCGGATAGGCCTTTGTTATGCCATCGGCATAGTCAGGATGATGATGATGATGATGAACTCTAGCATTGATTTCATCGTGAAACCAGGGGGTCAAAATTTATTTGTAGCCCCCATTACGACATGTCACATAATCGAATCGCAGTTTTGGCACGTGAAATCCCATAATTACATTTCATTAGTTCTGCAAAGTCATGCGGAGACAGTGCGGTAGCGGTAACTAAATGCAGTAGCCATAGCTATCTCCGACAGCTGTTCCGATTATTACGAGACTTACCAGGTGACGACTGTTTTTCGTACACAGAGACGAGACCGTCGTAAACTATAACCAACTTTTATTAACAGTATTCGAAGCAAGTCTGCACCCTCAATATCTTCGCAGGAGTCGCTCGGCGTGTAGTTCACGTTTACTTACTTTCTTTTCCGTACATGCTCCTGAATATATGTGGCTGTCGTAATCAAGCGTCATGCGCGCATCCGATGATATGTTCACATACACAACGAGTGTTTCTTTTTTTTTTTCGTTGCTTGGGAAGTATGAATTTCCGAAGCACGCGAACATTCGTTACCGTACTCAACAGAACACGCTGAAGTTCGTTCGATTTCTTGTGTTAATTGTTGAAAACATTTAGCAGGCCCGACACTTACATTTCGCAAATATTGATCAGGACGTTGGCGTACCATTGTGACTTCTTTCAAGTTTTATAAACTTCGTTGTAGTGTAACGCCGACAAGTACGCAAAAGAATTTGTAGTGCGCACGTCCTTCCCTTCACTGGTAATTTATATGCTTGCGTAACCTTTGTAATCTATGCCAATTAGAGCTGCGTGGTTTCTACTATATATTGGCAACCAATTCATTTCCGCTGTGAGTATACACTTCGCACGTTAGCAAAATATAAAGGTAATATTAGTAGCATTCATAAAATGTAACTTGCTGAGGAATCCTGAATAAACGAATAATTAAACCTACCAGTTTATGTTCTAGAAGATTGTCCTTGACTGTCTTGTCAGGGCTTTGATTAGGCAAGGCAAGTATCTCCGTCATCTGTCGCAGCTAGGGAAATACCAGAATTTGGTGCGTTTAGGAGTAGCTGGTGGAGTTTGTCAAGCAATCAGCGGTTCTTCAGGTTCGTACACCCTGCGATAAAGCATGTTCAGAAAAGTTCTATTCAACTCAATGAGGAGGCTTCATTTGCGGATTATGGTAAACCCAAATTGTATACCTGGAGTACTAAGTCACTTCCATTCAGAATGGCAGCATGCGTCCTGCTTCTGAAAGAAACTGTTTTTAAAATTGTATGGTATTATTGAGAAAGCCTTCTTAGAAAGAGCACACGATCTCTTCCCTGAAGCGCCAGAACACTTTGCGGGTGCGATTCCTTTTTCCGTAGTCCTGCTGCGTGCGGATGAAAAATATATATATCTCCGAAATTTCAAGTTTCGTATTGCGTATTTTCATAAGGTAGTCGCTCAGCGTTACATATAGTACAGCAGTTCCAGCACACCCACTCAATCAAAAAACTTGCACCCTGCGTTTCACCGACACAACTGAACAGAAGCAATGCATCATCACTTTCGTACACAGAAGGCGCGAATGCTACTGCGCTAATGATGAAAACCTCCTGAGAGCCGTTGTCAGCAACGCGGTAACGCGTCCGTGACCAACTCTGGCCCGGCTCTTCACTAACTTGTATCGGTACAAAAGGAAGATAGACAGGCGACCTATTGACAACAAGGAGATCAAGAGTCCAGAAAAGCAATTTCACATCACGTTCACTCTGTTCAGCTTTGTGCACGCGTCCAAACACTCACACAGGCACTCGGAGTAGCGGGACGTTCGGCGAACCCAACTACCTAGGTGACGGAAAAATGGCGCCGCTAAAGAGGCTCCCTTTCGTGATTCGTTGTTTCAGTCTGGGGAAATGCCAGTTCAGCTGGGGCAAGTTGAAGCGACTGGAGTCTGGTTTCTCCTTTTCGGCGGCACTCAGTTCGGCGTCCTCCAGGTGTCGAAAGGAGTAACAGCTCTGAGTCCGCTTACCCGGGGGATGTGCATCCGCACCCTCGGCTTCATTAAAGTTCACCGTCAGCACCTGGGAGAACATTCGCCTCATCGGACACGCACCCTTGGAGGCGGCGTCGCCGGAGTCGTCCGTAGCGTATTCGACGAGCGACTCTGGAGACAGGGTATCCGCACCCGGTGGTGCACTGCTGGTCGACGAATGGCGGGCTTTCTTGTCTCCTCGGCGAAGCATACTGCGTAGTCCCGGAAAGAAACCGTGTGCCTCCTTGGCGGCCTTGACGACCACGGTCGGGACGCCGCAAGTGGACGCGGGGTCCTGGATATCGCTGAACGAGAAACGAGCCAGCGAAGACAGGCCACTGCGGGTGCCCTTGCTGCCTTTCTGCACGAGTGGGCTTCGGAGCCGGTCGACGTCGTCTTCGTCTCCGCCCAATCGGAACGGACACCTGGGCTTCAACTTGGTGGCACTCCGAGGTTCATCGTCTTCGAGGTTCTCGTTCAGGTCCTGGTTTCGTGACCCGAACGGGCAGCACTTGAGCGCAGGCGCTCGCTTCGATGCCTTGACTTCTTTCGAAGCTAGAGTGTCGTTAGGGCCGGAACATGGCATCTTCGAGGTGGCGTTTAGATGGCTACTTGCCTGCGATTGCTCTTTCGCAGCCAGAGTACCACTTGGGAAAGCTTTATGGTCGTTTTGAATTTCTTCCGGAGGAGAGTCCGTCTTAGAGAGGGCTGGCGCATGGCAGCTGGTGATGCCCTTGGTCGTGCGCTCGGCACACGGTGACGCTCCTTGGGACGAAAGTGTGTCGCTACTCAGGGACAACTCTTGGCTGCTTGCCGACTCTACGTTGATGACGCACATTGGTTCGTCAAAGGGGTCGTCATCGTCGCTGACGGGATCGGTAGTCCCCCGAGCTTGTTCGGCGTCGTCGAAGCTCTGCAGAAACTTGCACTCGGAGCCACTGTCGGGTGTTGAGTCTTGCCTGGTCGTGGATACCGTGGGAAACTCGAACATCTGACTCCGGTGCTTCCGCTTTATAGGTGGCGTAAACTGTCCCGGACACTCCTGTAATGGGAAACCAGGGAAACTGAGTGACATACACATTATGCAAAAGCATTACGCTCGGGCTGAATGGAGAACCGCGATGTACTGGTCATTTAGAAAATGATTAACGAAGCGAGTTAATGTTGTTGCGCCAGTACAAGATCTTTTTGAGGGGTGACACAATCGACGAAAATGGACTTGGTTGTTGTGCACTAAGGACAGGAACATTCTAATTTATACAGCAATTCTTAGCTAGAAACTGCATTGTCAGTTACTTTTGTAGGGACACATTTTTCTATCAAAACTGAATATAAGGAAAACAAAGCCTGGTATACTCTGTGGTGTTGTTTTATATGTGGCATTCAGCAAGAGCAATGTGTTTTGTCTTGTTCGCGAAAATATTTAGCTTGTAACACTGAGAGAGAGAGAGAGAGATTGACTTTATTTAAACATATCCTGAGGAGGCTGAGAAAGGGCCATTCCGACCCTTAATTCAGCCTGGAGGCTCCGCCCAGGATGGCGCTGGCAGCCGAAGGCTTGTAGCGATGTCCAGGGCCCTCTGGACCGCCTGTAGTTGCAGCTTGTATTGATTGCTCTTGAGGGCTTCCTGCCAAGCCTCTTGGGTATTCAGTTGTGCTGCGCTATGGGTAGGGCACAGCCAGAGCATGTGTTCACAATTGCAATAGGGATGGTTGCAAAGGGAGCATGTGGGCGGTGTGTCGGGGTCGACTCTGTGTAAGGTGGATGGTGTTATGTACGTACGTGTTTGCAATCTTCTGAGAGTTAGAGCTTGTGCTTTGTTAAGTTTGGGGTGCGGTGCTGGGAAGGCACGTCTTTGTCCCCGGTAATGTGAAGTGATCTCGTGGTATGTGACTGCTTTGTCCTGGCTGCAGAGATTCTCGTACCGCTCACTCATCGAGGGGTCGTTGTCCGCGGCGCGGCGTGTGAGCTCACGCGCCAGGCGGTTGACCTCTTCGTTGGGATTGCAGTGGTCGAGTCCCGGTAACTGTCCCATGTGGGCTGGGAACCAGGATACGTAGATTTGAGCTTTCTCTTCCTTAACAAGGGTTTCTTTGCTCTCGTACTCTCTTATTGCGTTGACGGTGAGTTTTCCTGTGCTTCTAGCTACTAGGCCAGCCGTGAACGTTCGTGCCGCCGTCTTAGAGTCTGTGTATATTGTGGAGTAGGCTTGGCAGCTTTGCAAGGCTAGCGCGATCGCCATTTCCTCTGCTTCGTGGACATGGCTTGTTTGGACCGTTGCCGCGTTTATGAGGTTTCCGTCTATATCAACGACCGCTATGGCAAATGCCTCCCTGTCATAGTAGCGGGCGGCATCTACGAATAGCGCGTGCGTGTTGTGTTTTTTTGCCTTGTTTATGAGCGCCCGCGCTCTGTCCTTCCTTCGCCCTTTGTTGAACGTAGGGTGAACGTTGCGGGGGATTGGCTCAACCCTAATGTGTTTCCTCACGTCATTACCAAGCTGTGTTCTTTTCTCTGGTTGAAAAATTGGGCAAATGCCTGCGTCTCGTAGGATGAGATGGCCTGCCTGCGTCAACGACAGGCGTGTGATCTGTGCCACTCTCTGAGCCTCGAAAATTTCTTCGGCTGTGTTGGGCAGACCAAGTTGCTCGAGTTTCTCGTTGCTCGTGCTATTGGGCAAGCCGAGTGCCGTTTTCAGTCCCTTGCGGAGCATGGAGTTGATCTTTTTAATTTCAGCCTTCGTAAGTTTCAGAAACGGGAACGCGTATGCTACGTGACTTACAAGAAAGGCGTGATACGCCTTCATGATGTTGTCTTCTAGGAGGCCTGCTCTCTTGTTGGCGATTCTAGCAATGCCTCTTGAAAAATTGTTCGTGCTTTTTTCAAGGCGCTTGAGTGCTTCTTTGTTGTGGCCCTCCTTGGCGCTTAACGTTAGCCCTAGTACTTTGACCGTATATACTTGCGGTATCGTTTGGTTATTCTCAGCTTTGAGCACTACTTGCGGCTCGTCTTCGCCCGAATTCCGTCGAGGGTGAAAGAGCGTTAGAGTAGATTTAGTGGGGGACAGTGCGAGTCCAGTTGGCTTAAGAAATTCTTCAGTTGTAGTCAGTGCTTGTTGAAGGATTCCTTCCAAGGCACCATATGAGTGGGCACATGGGACCCATATGGTAATATCATCCGCGTATATGGCATGGTGCACGGATGGGATTTGAGCGAGCTTCTCCGACAACTTGTGCATCGCCACATTAAAGATCAATGGCGAGAGCACTGACCCTTGTGGAGTGCCGATATTTCCAAGTCGTTCGGTTTCGCCGCATTGCTCTCCTATGCGTATGGTGGCGGTTCGGTTCGCCAGAAAGCCTTTAATGTAGTTTTAGAATTTCTCGCCTAGGTTCATGTGTGATATTTCACCCAGTATGTGTTCATGTTTCACGGTGTCAAAGGCCTTGGCGAGGTCCAGGGCTAATATAGCCTTGGGCGTGTGGAGGAGGCCGTAACATATGTGTTCTCTTAACATCAACATGGCGTCCTGTGTGGATAGTGCCCTGCGGAAGCCAATAATGTTGTGTCGAAAGAGCCCATTTCTCTCAATGTGGTCTGTGATACGGTTGAGTATTGCATGCTCAGCTACTTTTCCAACGCAAGATGTGAGTGATATGGGCCTTAAGTTATCGATGCTCAGTGGTTTTCCAGGTTTTGGGATGAGCGAAACCTTGGCACTACGCCATTCTTTAGGCACGGTACCCGTTTCCCATGCGTCATTTATCTTCTTAGTAATGATTACGATTGCTTTATCGTCTAGATTCCGTAGCAGTTTATTGTCGATTCCATCTGGCCCTGGCGCCGATCTGCCATTGAGTTGTTGTAGAGCGTACCGTATTTCAGCTTCGCTGAATGGTTCGTCTAGCTTTTCTTGCGGTCGACCTCCATATGAGGGATTTCTGTTTTCCCAGGCTACTGATTTGCTTTCCAGTGGGAGATATTTTTGGCCTAGCGTTTTGAGGAGAGCTTGGGATCCACCACTATCCTGGGCGTGCTTGTGCACCAATCGTTCAATTTGCAGCTGGGTGCCACCTCTGGTGGGTTTGTCGCTGTCCGCCATAAGGTGTTTGAGCAGCCCCCATTTGCTTCCCTTCCTCATTTTGCCATCTGCTTCGTCACATGTGTTGTTCCACTGCTGGGCACAGATTGTCTTGGCGTGAGATTCGATTTCGCGGCCAAGGTCCGCGATTTTTGTGCGTAAGTGTCTGTTGAGCTTGTTTTTACGCCACGCTTCTTTTAGGTCATGCCTTTTCTGCAGCAAACTGGCCAGGTGAGAGTCCATTGCCTGGATGGATTCATCAGTCTCGACTTCTTTGGTGGCCTCATTCGCTGCTATTTTTAATTCATTTAAGAGAGCTTCATATGATAGTTCTGTATTGCCCTTCTGCTCCCGTATTTTACGGAACTGGTCCCAGTCTGTGATTTTGAATTTTCTTGGCGCTTTCGCCTCGTTCTCAACGGTAATTTCTAGGATGCAGTGGTCGCTACCTAGGTCTTCGGCGAGGTTATCCCAGGTAGCTCTGACGTTCTTGGTAAAGGTTAAGTCTGGCATTGTGTCACGCTGTACCGAATTACCTCTTCTCGAAGGGAGGGCAAGGTTGTTTATCAGCTGCAGGTCCAGCGCATTCGCGCTTTCTGCTAGCTTGGTGCCTTTGCCTTCGCTTTTTAAGTATCCCCATTCGGTACTCCTGGCGTTAAAATCGCCCGCTACTATGAGCGGATTGTCACCCGCCATTTGTACCGCCGAGGTAAGCAGTCTGTTGAAATCTCTTTTCTTATCTGATGGAGAGCTGTAAACATTGAGCACGAAGATGCTTCTTTGAACAGCCCTGTGTGGTAAGATTTCCACCAGGACCGTTTCCAGGCCTTTTTTATATACGGGGGCGTCCCTTTCGGCGAACATTATGTCCTTCCGGATGAAGGTAGCCACTCCTCGCGTCTTGTTCTGCTCGGGGTGCAGGGTCGGCCTGGCTACCCTGTACCCCTGTATGCCAATGCTTTTAGCAGTTTTGCTTTCTCCACATTCCTGTAGCAATATTATATGCGGCTTTTTTTTACAGGCTAGTAATAGTTGTGTTAGTGCTGCTTTGCGTTTCTGAAGTAAGTTACAGTTCCACTGCCAGATCTTAATCTCGTTACGGTCAGCAGCCATTTTGGCTTGGTAGCTTGTGTGCGTCGCGGCTCGTTATTTCCGCGAGATTGCGTGCATTGACTGGTCGGACTTTAGCTCTAGAAGGTATGCTCGGCACGCTTGCTGTAACCGCTGGTTTGTCCGCGCTTAGGCTCTGAGGAGCACCTGCCCCAGCTGGGTGGTTGCCATCTTCTCCAGGCTCACGAACCTCTGGTCAGCTTTGTCAGTGTAAGTCTTAAAGGTTTCCATAAACTTGGCAAGCGTGTTCGCCAACGTATCAATTTTGTCGTTGAGCTCAGTTGTCACGGACTCGACATTTTTCAGTAGGGCTTCTTTTTCTATCGAGACCATCTCGATCTCCTCCGTCGTGTCGCTGTCGCTGTCTACGGCTTTGCGTTTGTGTGTGTTGTGGATCGTTTGTTGTGAGCGTGTTGTCGTTGGTGCCAGTGAGCTCGACAGATTAATTCCGTGACAACTCTCTATTCTAGCTATTGAGGCCCGGAGCTGTTCAAGCTCCTTCTTGAGGGCCCTGTTTTCTTGTTCAAGCGCTACAATACGAGAATCGGGAGCATGCTCTGGCTGTGCCTTACCTTTGGGCTGGCTACTTGTGCTTCGTGCTTCACCTGCAACCCTGCTGGCCCAGGAGCCATTGTTCGGCTGCTGCTGCTGCCGCTGCGTGGCTGTTGGCCTCGTTCTCGATCGGGATCTGGAGCACTCCCGAGATGACAGGCGGTTGTCGGATCCCGACAGGGTCGAGGGGCGCCCTCCAGAACGAGAACGGCCTCTGGATCGAAAACGCCTTCTGGATCGGGAACGCCCTCTGGATCGGGATCTCCCCCGGGATGGAGAACGGTGATGGACGCTCGAGGCGTTCTCCCGTCCCGGCACCTGGTTGTGGCAGGGTTCCTTAAACGTGACAGACGTTGGTGCGTCTTGACGTTGTTGTGCTTGCTACTCTTGCTTTCTGCGTCTTCTTCTCCTTCTCATCAAGTATGGAATGTGGAAGCGTCTTTTGCATTCGCGATCTCCGGTGGGGTGATTGCCATCGCAAAGCTTGCATTTCGGCTCGCAGTGATGCACGCCGTCTTCTTGTAGCGTTTCACCGCAGTTGTGACATTTCTTGCTCGTTGCGTTTGTGTGCCGGCAAACATCGGCGCGATGGCCGACTCCTCCACACGTTCTGCAAACATCGACTTGTCGCTTGTAGAGCGAGCAGGGAACCATGGCGGTTCCGCATATCACTGTGCTCGGAACGCGCAACCCGTCAAAGAGGATTGCGACGACTTTGGTCTTTTTAATGCGTCTTGCCTCGATGGCAGTGGGATTTCGGTCGTGCACAATCAGGCGTTTGAGCGGTGCGTCGTCAAGGGAGAGGTCAACGTTCTTGATAACGCCCTTGCATGTATTATCGGGTGCGGCCACGTATGCGGCAACTTCAAACGAGCCTTGGTTTGTGTGCAGTTTCTGCACGTTCACGTATGATGTGGCATTATTTTGGTGCGGCGTAGAAATAACAATGATGTTTTGCATATTGTTGGGGCAGATCGTGTCCTCCCGTGCTTGTTCGTCGGTGATCTGGGCGGCCATGATGACGGCTCTCGCCAGCAGAACGAGGTCGACTCGGGCTACGTCTAATCCACTTCTGGGTCTCATAATTACCTTGATCTGGTCTTTGGGTAGGCGGGGTAGCCTGGAAGCGGATACCACACGGTGTAGTGCTGATTGACTTTTTTTAAAGCCCCTGGGGTGCTTCGGCTGGTTGCTGTGCTCGACCGACCCAGCGGCCAGCTCCTCGTTCGGCGGAGTCGTCTGTCTTCGGCGACCCATGGCGGTGGCCCATCCTGGTCCGTCGAAGATCTCCGCGCTTACTTCCATTCCCTCCACGGTTACGGTGGAAGGCATTTTCAGTGCTTGGTTGTCGGCTGCGACGTACGGAGGTTGATCCAGTAGCTGCCGCGTCTGGCCGAGCCCTTGGCTACGTGTAACGGCCGTACTCCTCGCTAACCCTAGGTGTGGTTAGGGTTAGCGGGGACGCTCGCCGCGTCGCAACTTTAAAGTCCAAAAATATGTCTAAGAATTCACTCACCGCCAAAAATGGCGTCTCCACTGAAACCGCAGAGCTTGCTTGTTCGAATAAGCACAAAGCCAAGTGATCTTGAAGCATAGAAACGACCGAAAACATTTAGAAAAGCGGGAGCCGACGTTTTCACGTCCGCGCTCCTCGACGCCACCTCCTTGTAACACTGAAGTGTCACTTCACATCTATTGCGTTCTTGTTTTGGTGCTATTAAGCACGGAAACATGATACGCTTTGCGGTTTCCTTTTTTGATTATACGTACACTCTTAGAAAAAAAAGGTAGTAGTACTAACTAACTTTGGGGTAGTAATGGTTTGTCACATATGTTACAACCCTGGTAGTAAGCGCAGTTAGTAACGGTGAGGGTGGTAACACTTATTACCTTTGCTGTTACTACCAGCATTCAGTAATTGTTGCTACCCTAGCCGTTTCGATCCACGGGTAGGAACTTTTAAAGGTTTCATGAAAAAAAAGAAGTAATAACCGATACTACCCTGTTCATTTATTTTGGCATTATATTTCTTCATTTTTAATGTTGGTCAATCAATGTCTCATTACCGCACAACTTCGGGTAATCTTGCGTCGGGTGCCATGAGCGCGAAGAATACATGGACGTATTTAGAAAAACTGGTGAGCGATTTAAAGTACTTGGTACTCTACCATGGGAGAGCACTAGGCTATCCCGTGGGCCTCTGAAGAATACATAGTCTAAGGGAATTTTATTTCCGGGTGTTACGTTTACTTCCGGATACACACAGAAAAATGTACAGTGATGATCAATGCGTATGTACAATGCAAGCTGTTATATACAGCGAAAAGAACTTATTTGCGTATGCAGTGATGTACAATGCAAAAACTGTACAACAAAGACAGGACATTCAAGAACATCGAGATGATTAAGCTTAAATAAACAGTAGGGCTATAGGAACAAACAAGGGGGGTCATTCACAGTGTAGGGTGATGTTTTTTGCATTCACCTGTGAGGACAGGTTGCTCTCGTGCTCAAGAACAGTATTGAACAAAAAAGACATGTTTCTAATGAAGAAGAAAAGGAAAATACACACTGCAATTTCACAGTGGTACAAGCTTTAGCCCACCTCCTCAACAGGGGAGGAAAGACATAGACACTGTTGTTTTTCACAATAATGAATCTCGTAAACCAGTGCCGGAGGAAAGCCTCTTCTCCCAGTATAAATTATTCTTCGTTGATATGCATAAGCATTACGTTTCTTAAGCGATGTAGCAGAGAAAACCTGGCTCTTTGAGGGCGTCCCCTCAGGCAGGCCAGTCCCCTCCGCTTCCATAAGACGAAGGCTCCGACAGCCATTAAAAGTTCGCCAAAGTGGTCCATGTGGCGAGACTTCAACTGTATACTTATTTGGAACATACTGGTAATGGTAACCATGCGCCAAAAGGTGCGCGCTACAATACATTCATGAAAGTCATGGTCCAGCGTTTCGACGCGGCCGCATTGCGGGCATGTGGCGGAGGGCGCCACGCCCCACGCCGCAAGGCTCGTAGTGTGTTGGTAAAGCCTCCCATTCCCTAAGCCAGTTTAGATCACGGACTCTGGAGGGGAGGGATGTATTTGTAAGCGTCCAACATCTTTTCTCGCGGCATTTTGGGCGCTGTTCCTCAGTTAGACTTTTAAAAGCTATTAGTTCACTCATGTCGGCGGGAGACATTTCCATCAGTTCTTGGACTGGAGAATCATTTCGCCATCGTTGCAAAGACTTTATCACATGCGTGTAATACGCCGGTGGCTGTTCAGCAGCTGGTCCCTTTTCGTTTGTTAAGCCAAGAAACCTTCTAGAGGTACCTAGCATACACACTACGAGTTGCCTGCCTCGATACGATGAGTTTCTAGATGAGTTTTCTAAGAGTGCCCAGGTGTTTTTGAGAGCCAACATTCGGCACATTACATCAAGGTTTGACATATGGAGCCCTCCCCATTTTACTTGTAGGCGAACCAAGGCTCTAGCAACAGCTTCAGCGTGGCCATCTCAAAAAAAGGAGCCACACGCAGTGGCCACTCTCAGCAACACCCGACAAGGCGGTCGAGCAATTCTGGCTACATAAAACAGGGGCGCTGTTATGCTTGATTTCATAAGATAAGCTCTATCAGTGAAAGGTAAGTGGAAATTTCCGGCGGTCTCTAATTAGCAAGTTTACTAATTTTTTATGGTACAGAATGAAGTAAGCGTGGGGTGTATATAGACCCTATTTTGCAGATGCATATCTGGCACAGGAAATCACTTGTGTTTCAGGAAGAATTATAGCAAATGTGAATCTAGAGCACTATATCATATTAGCTTGTTACGTTTGTTTGAAACGTACCACAAGAGTTTTAATCAGTCTTACTTATAAAAATATATATGTCATGTCTGTTTATTATAAAAGGGCCACAAAAAGGAATTATGTACAGTGGCCAAAACAAGGTACCAAACTCGTAAACATAGCCTCAGTGCATTTGAATGCTTCACATGGCTAATATATCAGCGGTTAAAAGGTAATATTGTTCTTGGTGTTTGACATGCCAAAACAATGATATTACTTGGAGAAACGCCGTAGTGCATTAATTGTGATCATCCTCCGGAATAATTGTGACCGTCTGGTTATTTTAATCTGCCGGTCTTGTTTATTCACTGTAATTTACTAAGTTTGTGGTAATTGTTTCTTAAAACGCGTGTAGCACTTGCTTATGATTCGTTAACTTGTACTTCTTCGTTTCGACAATATCAGAAAGACGTTTACATATCTCGGTTGCGTAATTTGAAACGGTGTTTTCTTTTTAATCCATGGATAACTTCTGTGTCATTTTTTCGTTTAATTATGATACGTAGAGTCGATTCCTCTCATAAATTATAAGAATCAAAATCACACGCTATTTTGTATTAGATGGTCAACAGCCGGTAGCACAAAGGTAGTAAGGAAGCAAGAAAGGAAGTAACGGCTGCAGTCACTGACTCTTTCATTGCAGTTACTAACTGTTTACTAACTAGGTAGTAAACAGGTCGCAAAAAGTCAGTAACGGTTGCAGCTAGTAACTGTTTACTAACGTAGGTAGTAAACAGGTAGAAAAAGGGTAGTAAAGGTCCAAGAAATGTAGTAAGCATTGCAGTTACTGCATATTTGCTTGGAGTTGCTATCTTTTTACCAACTTTTTTTAGAAGTGTATGTGCGCAAGTAGCCCTCATTATCTACAATACTCAAAAGAAGGAGCAATGCTTCAGATAAATACACGCAGGTAAGGGCAATCTGTCTAAAGAAAGTGGTGTCAAGGCTGTAGGTGCTTACAGCGTTTTTAATGGCGTCTCCGCTAGTGACGAGAGGAGATCCGCCGGGAGATGGCGTGGATGAGCTGCGAGAACCCGTGTTTCTGTCTGAGTGGACCGGTGACCCAGTGGGCGACCGGAAGTGACCACCGCCTCCGTACAGAGCCGGTCCTAGAGTAGCAGGATCTGGCGCCACATTGTCTCCTGGCCGGGACACGTTGTAGCAGCGCACCGGAAGCTCGGTGACAGGCTTCGTGGCCAGGAAGAGATAACCATCCTTTTTGAGATGCCTGTTGCGAAAAACAAAGACATTGGATGAGGAACGCGGCAGGGATTGTTTGATACCTGTTACAGAGGTTTCTTGCCACCAAGTGGAAGGCGTCAAGGTGTTATAACATGAGATGCAAGTATCTGTTACAGATGCAAGCGTTTACATTGATCACCTTTAGCGACGAATAAGGCATAATTATCATACGTCATTCGTTCCAGCCTCCGGCAGGGCAAAGCTTCCTACGTGTTACCGGCGAAGAACTCTTGTTTGTCCCAATGAGGGTGAACAAAACTAGCGATCTCAAAACGCAAGAGCGATATTAGAGAGCATCTTCATTCGGCGAAGATTTTGCTCCTCGCGTCTTAACTGAACGCGCTGACCTATCACTTGAATAGAACACTCCCTTCATGTGCGCTCAGCGCTGTCACTTTTACGGAGTGCTGAGTATTATGTTTCTTGAGAAGCAGTTCTTTATGTATTTGAAAATCAACGATACTCACCGTTTCGTTTCCTCTGTGATGGTGACCTGCTTGGGCAATCCGTGACTTTCCACCTTGTTTGCCAGTGTGACCGTGTGGCCGAAGAGGCAGTAGCGAGGCATTTGTGTACCAACGACTCCAGCCATAGCAGGGCCCGAGTGAATCCCAATCCGTATCTGCGAGTAAACCACCAAGAGATTAAACTTTATTTATATCAATGGCAGAAATTCCTTGTACCAATGACCGGACAGCACGCTCTAAAACGTTGCTGCTGCTGTTAGTGTACGATGCGATGACAGACTCAAGAAGTCGGGATGGGTTAGGCAGCACCGATTCTACGCGCACGATCAAAACAGCGCTCGGAAATAATACTTTGCAATAATACGCAACAACAACTCACGCGATGTCTATCTACTTTGCAGTCTTGGAGAAAACCTTCGTTTCTTTTATGAAACAGTCATAAGCCGTCAGACAGCCGTTAAAGAAGGTCCCAGTTTGGTAGTAGAGTTTCATCATAACATTTATTTGCAATGTATGTCGCTTGCAGTGATGCCCGAATAGTTTAAAGGATGTCAAACCTGGAGACTTTTTTACTTTTAGCAGTTCATTTCTTGTAGCATATTGTAAACTTGAAAACTAATGCGCTGCTAGTACGAGTCCCCATCCACGAAAAAGAAAAAAAATTCCCAGCAAATCTACGGAGTAAATGACGATGAGTGGGGCAAAGTGTCCGTCCGTCCATCCGTCCGTCCGTCCGTCCGTCTGGTGTCTGTCTCTCTGCCTGGCGTTCGGTTGGTCCGTCCATCCGCTCCTAGTACCCTAGAGTACGCATCGGACGGATGGATGAACGGACGCTTGGCACCACTCATGATGATTCACTCCGTGTATATGCTGTGATTTCCTTGTACGCAAACCAATAACACCGCCTAGTGACATAATTTTCAAGGAAATATACACACAACTTCATCCAGAAGGCCATTCTTAACACTAACTAGAAGAAGCTACTACCACAACATACTACTACTGCGAGAGAACGACCCACACTATAAGGAGCTTTGCCCCTATAACTTTTTAAAAGAATCGCGCACTCAAACTAAACTTCAGCTGCCTCTGTAGTGCCATAACAACGCGACCAGGAGACAAAGAAAGCACAAGCCCTTTGATTGGTTCATAGAAGTTTTCAGGCAACAAAAACGGCATGACTCTGCCCATGCTGGACAGAGTCCTACCAGAGTTAGAACGAGCATCTAACTTTTATTCGAGTAAAAAAAAAAGAACGAAATGAAAGAGGAAGTCAACTTCAGCGTAAGCTCTCGAAAGCCGAACCACGAAGTTAACTTTGAAGCGCTGCGCATACCAACAGGCAAACCAGTACAGCACCCCATCTGAACACGCAGGCTTATAGCATTCGTGGTCGTCATGCGGACGTCAGAAGCAATCCGACGAGCTGTGGCACGAGTGGAATAATAATGCGGCAATAACGAAACGTCAGTCCTACTCTAAAAAAAGAAGAAGGAGAAAAAGGAGGAGCGATGAGTTGGCCTTTGCTCTGCCTTCGTATGAGTCGTCGTTTTTCATCGCTGCCCGTTTCGATTCATCCCAGTGCCCCGCCATTAATTTCGAAGCAAGAGGACGATCCGCGTATTGCGTGTCACCGGACTCTTTTTCTCTTTTCTGCTGGACATGAGCTTGGTGGCCATTGGACTAACTCTACCGGAGGTCAAGCGCGTATAGTATTTAAAACAAAATACAGAGAGAAAGAGGAATGATCCCTGTTTTATGGAACGGCCAGTGCTGATGGCATTATTTATATCGCCACGCACTTGTGCGCGTCGTATAGTTCTGCACAAAAGGCACCCTTGGTTTTGGACCAACAGCCATTATATAGAGGAAGAACTTCGTCTACGCGCCAAAAGCGAACGGGTGGCCGTGAACACTGGCGATAAAAATGGGAAGCTGGCGAGAACACTGGCGGGAAAAATGGAAGTGGGCGAGAAAAACGTTGAATGGTTGGAGAATGTGGAATGAATTGCGTTTTTAATGTGCCAGCCGGTCCCCTCATTTCTTTGCCGAGCTTGGTGAGCAACCTTTCCCGCCGTGGTGGTCTAGTGGCTAAAATACCCGGCTGCTGACCCGCAGGTCGCGAGATTGAATCCCTGCTGCGGCGGCTGCATTACCGATGGATACGGAACTGTTGTAGGCCCGTGTGCTTAGATTTGGGTGCGGGTTAAATAACCCCAGGTGGTCGAAATCTTCGGAGCCTTCTAATATGGCATCTCTCATAATCATATGGTGGTTTTGGGACGTTAAACCTCACAAATTCATTAATCTTCACCAATGGTGAGCAACCTTTGAATAATCTATGACAGCTTGCCGGTAAAAAAATTCTAGCTTTATTATAATGTGAGAAAAAAGAGCTAGTCTTTCTTGAGCTTTTACGCTGGAATAAATGTCTGAAAATTTCATCATGAACTACCAAAATGAGCAAGTTTATCGGTCATGAGAGATATCAGCCTTGAATGTTTTTTTCGAAGCAGAGGTAACGAAGCTAACACTACTTTAGCCATATCGGTCGAGATGCCAATTCAACGAGAGTAAGCTAATGCTGGTCCAAGTGGAAGGTGAGATCAAACGAGTTGCCCATCTACGAGATGGTTGCGATGGCGTTAAAGAGCTCATTTCGCAGAAGTTTTGGCATCGGCGTCATCGGCTGTGAGCGAAAAATTGTCATCTTATGCGTGACCGAAAAATCGCGAATGATGCAGATAAAATAAAAGATACAATAATCGTGGGCCAGAGTGGGGTCTGATCAAAGGTCGTTTGGGTAAGAGTAGAGATCGATCCCGGGTCGTTTGCGTGGCAAGCGGATGTTCTACCAAACGGTCAAGTATTCGCTTTTGAATACAGTGGAAAAACTTCGTCCGCTTGGAAATGCAGTGGAAGTAGCTGTCAAGCTTTACAAACACGCATCCTGTATACGTGCTTCACAATGCAACATGACATATTGCAGTAACACTGCGCGGTATAAGCCCCCATTCAGCGGGCGTCAGAGTGTGCGATTACCATAATGGCTTCGCAACGACCACGCAGGTGAGGCCACTAGATCTGCACATGATGGTAAGAAAATACTCAGCCATCCCGTTCACAAAAACCGACGTAGCTGCAAGGCTTCGTTCGCTTGCACGTGACCTCACACTGATACTGAGGAACTCAACTGAATTCACAAACGCTTGCCTATACATAACTTGGATCCCGATCTCAAGTTTCGTCTTCCCTTAGGAATATCTAGAGTTGAGGAGACTCCTCTGTGCCGCCTGTGGGTCGGCGTAGCCTTCAAGAACGCACATTTTTTTCTTATTGGTATGGCCAGCACCTCTACGTGCAAGTATACTGCAGCTGCGAAGAAACAATCGCCCATTTTCTGTGCGAGTGTACCCATTTTAACGCGCTAAGACAAGAACTTACCGAAGCGCTAGATAAAGTAAATGATCGCCGAGTCAGATATTTATATGTGCCGGCTAAATTATCTGCTTTTCAATGCAGAGTTTTCTCTCTCCCTTTTTGTTGGAACAAACAATTCTGTGTCATTAGCCGAGTTCATTCACATCCAAGAAGGCTTTAAAAGCTTCATTAAACTTTTTGGGGACAACTGGCTTTACAGACATACATTAGTATCGTATACTCTTTAATTTTGCTTTTCGTCCTTTTCTTTTTATTGCATTTCCCACTCTCTCTATTTGTAACATCTCTTTTTTATCATCTTTTACTCCCCTTTCCCAGCACAGTGTAGCCAGCTGGTCTAAAAACTGGTTAACCTTCCCTGTCTTTCCGCTTACTTCCTCTCTCCTGCATAATGGCTTTGGGGGTTTAAAGCCGGTCGCCCCCTACAAAAAGCACCCAAGCTACGGCGCCGGTTTCCTTAAGGCCACGTAGTGGGTGCATATAAAATTCCAAAAGGTTTCATGCACTTAGTGCTATGCACTACTACGAACAGGATATCGCAATCGTGTGCCACTCCTAAAGGCGAATCTTTAGTGTCTCCAAATTTTTATTTTTGCCGTTTCTACGGAATACACGTATCATAGATATACTGTGGCTTACTTTGAGTCTGTTGACTGTATTTTTTTCGTTTTTACTGTGAGTTTTAATTACACGTTTCTTTGTTTTTTTTCATGCTTCATCATTCATTACATCTGAGGCTAACGTCTCCTGAATGCTGTCATTGCAGTTTTACTACCTGTGTATGCTCTTTAGGACGACAGTCTTTATTGGGATACTTCAACGCAGGTCTGTCTGTCGGTACCTTGAAACAGTTCAAGCCACCCGACCAAAGTTTAAGCACTTCCTCAACGCCCAGTCATCTTGATCTGATGGCTGCGTTCATAGTTGTGAACGTTGTCCATGAAAAAGCAAACAATACCCATATCTGAGGTGCAACATTAGCACTCATGTGGTGTTTCTTTACTAGAAAATACATGGTGTAGTGAGGAAGCGGGGCCTGAGCGGCATTTCTCTGCGCCTCAGGGGCATTGCCATCAGCATAGGCTCGTGCATGCTGCGCTTGGCTGGAGGCTGAAGACTGCTTCACCTTCTGCGTTCTGCTCTGCAAATAAACCCTGTTACAAGTGGTGGAGTCTTCTGGGTTTCGATCACACTGGAGCTTCAAAATCGCATTTTACGGTCCATTATTCCTAGCGACGCAAGCGCCGCTTCAACTCCTCCACCGGCACCGCCTACTGTCTTCTGCGCCGGTTCTCTGCGTCGGCGAGATCCCCCTGTTTTCTCAGGCACAGAAGACAAGGACGTTGATGACTGGATTTCTATGTACGAGTAAGTGAGTACTCACAACAAATGGGTTGATGCCGCCAAGTTGGCCTACACTTCTTTCTACCTGTCGGACGTGGCCAAGCTGTGGTTCATAAACCACGAAGCGGATCTCCCTACGTGGTCCGTCTTTCAACCGAGCCTCACACAAGTTTTCGGACGGTCTGAGGTACGCAAACGCCGTGTCGAACAATCGCGCTTGCATACTCGGTCCCAGCAGCTTGGTGAGACTTTCACAAGCTATATTGAGTACGTTCTGGACCTTTGCAAGTGAGTCAACGAGTCGATGTCCGAAGAGCCAAAGATCAAGCACATCATGAAGGGCATTGAGGACGACGCTTTCCAAATGTTCTTTCTAAAAGTCCTCGCAATGTCGTAGAACTGACCGAGCTATGCCAGAGTTTCGACGAGTTGCACAGGCAACGTCTTTCCACGCGACGTCCCTCGGTGCCCGAGGTCTCTTGGTTCAGCCTGTTCACGCTTTGCCTAGGAGACGACCATGCCACTCTTCCCTCAAAGCTCCAAGAGTTCATCCGCGCTGAGGTCGCTCGTCAACTCTCTTTGATGTCCTGTGTACCCGATCAACCGCGCAGATTGACGTCTACGCTCCGCGACTTCATTCAAGACCAGGCCGCACAAGTTCTTCCTCCCGCCCGTGAACCACCGCCAGTCGAGGCACCTCTCACGTACACCGATTCTGTTGCTCGACCTCGACAGCCTGCATTCCAGCCAGCGCCTATGTAATCGCCGCCGCCATTTTCGCCGCCGACCTATTCACCGCCGCCTATGCCGATAACACCTCGGCCGCATATTCTTGCCCCCCAGCCGCAACTCGGCGTCTACACCGACCAGTGGCGGACCTACGACAACCGTCCGATATGTTTTGCTTGTGGCGGTGTTGGCCATGGGGCGCGTTATTGTCGTCGTCACCAGGCTGCTCCGAACATTCGACGAATGCCCTCTTTCAACCCCCAGTTTTCTTCTGCGCCTTCAAGCAATCCTTCGTCTTCCTTTCCCCCTGGTTGTCCTCTCGGCCCCACCCACAGCTACCCATCTCCACTTCGACGTTCGCCTTACCTATGCGTTGCCGTTCCGGACCCACCGATCAGGAAAACTAACCGCCGCAGTTCCCGAGGCACGAAATGCGTCCCCGTCGCCATGCACAAGTCCTCGCCCCTGTTCAGCTAATGTCATTGAAGTGTCAGTCGATGGTATCATTGTGATGGCACTTGTCGACAACGGAGCTGCTCTATCCATCCTTGCCGTCCACCTGTGCCGCAAACTCCGCAAAGTTCTGACGCCATTATCCGGTCTCTCTCTTAGAATGGCTAATGCACAAAGTGTAACACCTCTCGTAGCCTGTACCACACGAGTCGTCATCGAAGGGATTCTGTATATCGTCGAATTCGTTGTGCTGCCCTCGTGTTCCCATGACATATTACTCGGCTGGGACTTCTTCGCGAATAATATTGCTGTCATTGACTGCTGTCGCGCTGAACTTGAGCTGTCTGCACTTCCTGATGTTGACGCTGTCGAAGCCTCCCTACCGTACTATATACTGTCTGTTTTTTGACGACACCACCGTACCGCCGCGCTATTCTCTGCTGGTGACTGTGTCGTGTGACGCTACTTCCAACGGCGATGTTCTATTTACGCTCTCTGCCCTGTTTATTCAACGCAAATGTTCTCCACTGCCCGTTGCTCTCCTTACTCTCCACCATGGCGTCACGAAGACGCTCGTGTTCAACACACTAGAAGGGCCTTTACCTTTATTCCATGGTGAATGTCTCGGTCACGTGCATCCGATCGACGCCCGTCACAGTTTTGACGCTCCGTCTAGTTTACTTTCTACGGACCTCAGCGCACTCATTTCTGAACCTGTTGTTGACCAGTCACTCCTTGACGATTTCCACAGCTCCATCTATGTCGCAAAGTCTTCTTTAGAACGAAGCCAGTTGATCAACTTGCTGCAAAATTTCGCACTTCTTCTGACAGCCACGCTTCCGGCCTCAGTCGCACATCGAACATATCTCACAACATCGACACAGGAAGCCAAACGCCTCTACGGCAGCGTCCCTACCGAGTCTCAGCGTCGGAGCGCCATGTTATGGACGATCATGGAGGTTGCTGACATGCTCCAGCGGGGCATGTCAGCAACCTGTACAGCCTTCTAACAGTCCCTGGGCGTTAGCGGTCGTTCTTGTTAAGAAGGACGGCTCCATTCGGTTCTGTGTCGACTACCGACGCTTAAACAAGATCACTCGTACGGACGTTCACCCGTTACCACGAACAGACGGTGCCCTTGACTGTTTGCAAGCAGCAGAATACTTCTCTTTGCTGGATTTACGTTCTGGATACTGGCAAGTTCCTATGGAAGTATCTGACCAACCGAAAAGAGCATTTGTCACACCCTATGGATTATACGAATTTACCGTTATGGCTTTCGGACTTTGTAATGCTCCAGCCACTTTTGAGAGAATGTTGGACACTACTTTACGGGGCCTCAAATGGAACACATGTTTATGCTACCTTGATGGTGTAGTTGTCCTTTCTACCGATTTAGACACCCATTTAAAACGTCTCGAGCACGTCCTCCCACGACTCGCCAACTCCGGCCTTCAACTCAACCTCAGAAAGTGTGGTTTTAGTGCCCGGCAGCTCACCATTTTTGGCCACGTCGTATCGCGGGACGGCATACTTCCCGACCCCGCCAAGCTTCGAGCAGTCGCCGATTTTCCAAAGCCAAAGAACTTAATGTATCTTGGAAGTTTTGTCGGCTTGTCGTCATACTTCCGACGCTTTATTAGAAATCTTGCTTCCGTATGTGCGCCCCTTACGGACTTTCTTAGCGGCAACAAGGGCCTTTCTATCCGGCCACCAGTATGCGACACTGCGTTCACCAAATTACGACGCCTGCTAATTTCACCACCCATCCTTCGCCACTACGATCCTGCCGCTCCTACGGAGGTTCATACTGATGCCAGCGGTGTTGGACTTGGCGCTCTGCTCAAGCAACGAAAGGCAGGGTTTGATGAATATGTTGTCGCCTACGCAAGCCGAACTCTGACGAAAGCCGAGGCTAACTACTCCGTGACCAAGAAAGAATGTTTAGCTATTATTTGGGCCCTTGGAAAATTTCCCCCTACCTGTATGATCACGCATTCAATGTCGTCACTGACCTCCACGCCCTTTGTTGGCTATCTACTCCTAAAGACCCTTCCGGACGACTTGCTCGCGGGCCGCTAAAACTTCAGGAGTACGACACCTGCGTTATTTACAGATCCGGTCGTAAGCACACGGTCGCCGACGCCCTTTCTCGTTCACCCATATCAGATGAAGGTGTTTGCCTCTCTTCTCTCGAGCCTGCACTTGTGTCATCCAGCTTGCGCAACATGACGGTGGAACAACGATAGGATCCCTGGATCAGTGGCCTCATAAACATTCGTTTTGATCCTCTCACTCCTTCGCCGTCTTGCGCTCTCCGCCGCCAGGCTAGCAACTTTTGCCTAAGAGACGATCTTCTTTATCGAAGCAACTACATTTCCAACGGTTGCAAGTGTCTCCTTGTAATACCCCGCGATCTTCAAGCTGTTATCTGCGAAGCTTTCCACACTTACCCACAGTGCGCCCACGCAGGCCTTTTCAAGACAGACGCTAGGCTTCAACTCAGATTTTATTGGCGTGTCATTTATAACAACGTGTGGAAATTCATTCGCTCGTGTGCCCAGTGCCAACGACGAAAGTTACCTCCCTGGAAAGTCTACCCATCACGACCTCTTCCTTGTCCCAGTCGACCTTTTTATCGCGTCGGCATTGGTATTTACGGACCACTACCATCAACTCTAGCTGGTAATAGCTGGATTATTGTTGCGATAGACCATCTCAAACGCTATGCCGAAACAGCTGCACTGCCAACTGCCCCAGCCCATGACGTTGGAACGTTTCTGTTGCGACGTTTCATTCTGCGTCATGGTGCCCCTCGCGAGCTCTTATGTGACAGAAGCCGGGCCTTCCTTTCTGACGCCTTGAAGGAATTACTCAACGAATGCTGAATCGTGCATCGCACAAAGACAGCGTACCACCCTCAGACGAATGGTATGACGGGGCACTTCAACCGTACTCTTGGCAATATGCTGTCGATGTACGTCGCCTCTGATCATTCAAGTTGAGACCAAGTTCTCGCATTCGTCAACTACGCGTATAATACTGCCGTACAAGCTACTACTGGGTTTTCGCCGTACTTTCTTCAATACGGACGAGAACTTTCCAATACAGTAGACATATATTCTTCCATACAAACCTGATAATTTCGAAAATACAACTCTGTCTGAAGCTACCCGACATTCTGAAGATTGCCGCGCTTGCCGCTCTTTTTGTACTGAGGACCAGTGGCAACAGCAATCCCGCCAACCTGGGTCCACTCGGCTCCAAACTTTCCACCTGGTTCATTGGTATGGCTTCGGGCACCTGATACTGCACCTGACCGCTCCGCAAAAGTTCTTCCCAAATACCTCGGACCATACCGCGTTGTAGAGAAAATGTCAATCACAATGACATCGTAGAGCCCATCATCCCATCCATAGACCTGCGCTACCACTGTGGCGACGCTGCCCACGTCCCTCGCCTCAACCCATACTATGACCCATTGGTCGTTTCTTCTCCCTAATCCGTCAGGATGGCGCCTTTTTCTGCAGAGGGCGATTGTAGTGAAGAAGAAGGGCCTAAGCGGCATTTCTCGGTGCTTCAGGGTCATCGCCATCAGCATAAGCTCGTGCTTGCTGCGCTTGGCCGGACGCTGCTGACTGCTTCGCCTTCTGCGTTCTGCTCTACAAATAAACCCCGTTGCAATAGATACGTGATTTTGAAGAGCGTTTTTAGGCTGCGCTCATAATGCGACGCTATGCACAAAAAGCGGGTGTTTCCTACGCTTCGCTGAAAAGATACGGTGCTGGCATCTACCAGTCGCGGTGAGTTCTACACAAGCTTCTGTTTGCCGACAAAGCTACTGTTCGCACTGCACAACCATTCAGTGACTATTCCGTATAATAGGCACTGCATCTTGATCTCCAAGGTTTTGACGGTGTGATACACTCGCTCTCTGAATTTCGTGCCGACCAGTTGTGCCCTCGCGATCTCCGACGACAGCGCACCTCTGGCTGATTGGCTCGCCCTAAGCCATCTCCGCCAGAAACCTGGAGACTTACAAAGAGGGTTCAGCTTAAATTGAGGACGACGCAGCGAGCAATGGAAAGAAAAATGGTAGGTGTAACCTTAAGAGACAAAAAGAGAGCAGAGTGGATTAGGAGACAAACAGGGGTTAAGGATATTATAGTTGAAATAAAGAAGAGGAAATGGACATGGGCCGGGCATGTAGTGCGCAGACAGGATAACCACTCGTCATTAGGGGTAACTAACTGGATTCCAAAAAAAGGGAAGCGGGTTAGGGGGAGACAGAAGGTTAGGTGGGCAGATGAGATTAAGAAGTTTGCGGGTATAAATTGGCAGCATGCAGCAAGCACAGGACCGGGTTAACTGGCGGAACATGGGAGAGGCTTTTGTCTTGCAGTGGACGTAGTCAGGCTGATGATGATAATGATGCTGATGATGAAGCTATCTCCGACTGCCTACAAGAGCTCTCGCAGAGGGGTGCCCCGTCCTCGGGCTTCTGCGACCGTGTCCATTTTTCTTATCTTCTCCTTCCATTTGGTTGTCGCTGTCCCTGCGCCATGCTCTCTCCTTCTCCCTCTCTATCTATATACCATTAATCCTATCCTTTTAATCACTAGTTAATCACTCGTTACCCCCATCCCTCGTGTACTGTTGAGGTGTTGCTCTCTGATGCAGACTGTTGCGGGGCTCACTTTTCTCTTTTGTATTTAAGAATCACATAAGTAAAGATGCAATATTTCTCGTGTGCGTAGTTGCAAAATGAAAATTATCAGCATGAGCGTTAAACAAAAGCGGGCTACGTGTCTCTGAGCCCAATCGGAGGCTTCTGTCTCTCATTGCCCGTTAAATGCGATTGACATGTTCCAGTAGGAAACACTGGTCTATCATGGCGTGCTTTGCGCCTCCCTGTGCTTCTCTTGTATGCAACGCCGCGATGAACGCCAGAGTCAATGCCGCCACCAGTGTAAGCGTTAAGGCTGGTTCACACCGAAGGCAGCGCGGCAAAGTGGGCAAGCGGGCTTTTCGAAGCGGTGAGGCGGCAAGAGCGTGCTTCTGTTCAGACCGCCCACTTCTTTTCGATCGCCGCGCGGCGGAGGAGGCGGGCATTTCGCGTTTTTGCGCACGTGTTACTATGACGTGGCAATGCTTCTCTCAAACGTAAACCCGCGCTCCCACCGCGCCTCCACTGCGTGGCGTTCTGATTGGCTGCAGCAAAGCAGCGAGCATCCGCAGATGGCGAAAAATTATTCCGCGAGCGATCACCCTTCCACCTCGTTCTCCTCCTGCTTTTGCCGCCTGGAGAGGAGGTTTCCCCGCTTTACGCTTTGCCGCCTTGCCACTTCGGTGTGAACGAGGCAATAGCGCCCTCTGCTTCGCATCCACACACGGTTTCCTTTAGTGGGACATTGGGTAATTTTGTTTATTTGTTTTCCGTTGGCAACTAAGCCTTTTGTTTCGCGTTTGGAGCAGTTTGTGTCACTCTCGCCTTCTGTGTCTATCTTCGATTTATATAATTTCCGTCCTCACTTTACGAAGTGAAAATGAAAAATAGATGATTTAAAGAATGTTATTTGCGCCCCAAGAGAAGCATCTCTGGAGACCTCGCGCTTCGTGATTTCCGCAAATCGATCGAAAAACAACAGCCGAATGCTTAGATCGCGTCAGGATTGAGTGGCTTCTTTTATTTTATAGAGGGAGGCGGAATCTTTATTCGGGCCACCACTTTTCCACGTGGTCACCCCGCATAGATTTGCATCGCTTCGCAGCTGGCCTCTCACCAAACGTTGAGCCTCGAAGACGGATGGAAACGCGTCTCGCAGTCTTTACTGGACGGGTAGTTTCCTTTTTCTGCGTACACCACTTCGCCACAAGGCACTCAACATTACTTGAGCCGCAAAAAGCTTTCCCGCTGTTTCGAGCCGGTTGAACGTACTCTGGCCGCTTTCACACTTTCTTGCTGAAAGATTCTACCGCTAGAGACTGGGCATCGCCTCGTACCTGGCCTTACGGGTGAGACCTCTGTTTGCATACGCCCATCTACACTTACGGGACACACGCGGCACCAAGAGAAACTTTAGCAAAAAAAAAAACAAAACAAATTTTTTGTCCTCTTTATCTTTCCCGTGTGCCCAGCATACGTTCACGCGGAGGCGTAGACTCTCACCGTACAGTGAAGCCAGCGTCTTAAAAAGTGCGAAGGAAGAGAGAAAGGGGGGTTAGGAGGAGTATTGAAATGATAAGGAAAAAGGGGAAATGGCAGGGCTGCGCAAAACGCGCAGCACAGTCACAGCGAAAGCTGGAAAAGCAGTCTTTCAGAGTCTCTTCTAAGCACTCTTTGGGTAACCGCTACAAGCACGCTTGCAGGGTACCCACTATTCTATAAAAATATTTTTTGTGTAGTAAGGCAGCATTCACTACGCTATCCCTCGTCATTCTTCGGAGAAGCATGGTATCTGCTACACACCTGCAAGGAATTTTGTAATTTTGTGCAATTCTTTTTATGCAGTGGCTGACGAGGATGGAGATTTATGGCTGAAGTGGCAGTAGCTGAACAAGAACAAGCTTTCTTAATAGTATGGAGCATTGGACGACCAACGTTTTACGTGATTAGCATTGTGTAAAGCCTGGTTGTTCCTTTGCTGCTCTACACTCTTAAAAAAGCTTGTAGTACTATATTTTACTAACTGGTTGGTAAGTGTTAGGAACGGGGTGGTTATAATAACCGTTACTACCTCCACAGTTACTAACCCGTTTTATAACGGTCCTATTCGCGAGCATAAACATATCGATGTATCACTGAGTAATTAGGCACATAATAGAGGACTTCACACACACGCAAGTCCACGCTAGAAGTACAGTTCCTAACTGGTTTCAGGAGTACTTATAGCCCTAGCTTTGGGGAATGCAGCTCGTACCAGTGGGGGGCTATGCTCTAGGATGTATAATTTACGTTAGCGAGGTAACGTAATGCAGGACTTTTAATGAAGCACACGAAGAAAAACAATTAGTTATGCCTATTTTCCATAATACCGCCGGAACATGGCCTCACATACAAGGCATAAGACAGGGTCGTAAGCTTACTTTTATTGTCTCAATGAACTTGAATGGATCACCGTGCTACTAAATAGGTTGTTAAACGCTCGTAGTAACAGCCATTAAGGTTTGTTTAACAAATTCATTAAGTACGTGCATGACGCAAAGTTACTAACAGTGCGCAAAAGGAAGTAACCGTTGCAGCCTTCAAGCGTTCGCAAACATGGGTAGTAAAATGGTCATAAAAAGCTAGTAATGGCCCAGAAAGATTAGTAACAACTGCTGTTACCAACATTTTGCTCGTGGGTACAAGATTTCTACGAACTTTTTTTCAAGAGTGTAGAACACTTTATCAGTCATACTAACGTGATTACTTTCCCGATATCAAGACTGTCTAAGGTAAACTTGCAACAGAGTTTCAAGCACCAGCGTGGCTCAACGGTGGCACGCCGAGGACCTTGCAATGGTTCGAATCCCGTAGTGTCCCTGATGTGTTAATTTTTTTCTAATTTCGTGCGATAGTAGTTGCAGACACCAGTGGCGGTGGCAAACTACAAATATCCACGTAACCCTTATTGTGATATCATAACAGTTCTCTCTGTAAAAAAAATCACAGTGCATCCACGGAGTGAATGATGCTGAGTGGGGCGAAGCGTCGGTCAGCCTGTCCGTGCTTCCTTCTGTCCGTTCGTTCTTGCTTCCGTCCGTCCGTTCTTGCTTCTGTCCGTCCGCGCGAACATCCGTGAATCCATCTATGCGTCCGTACGTCAGTCCGTACGTCCATCCGTCAATACGTCGGCACGTCCATACATCTGTTCATCCGTCTTCTAGTCTGTCTGTCCACCGTCCGTGCGTCCATATAGTGAACACTCCGAGTACCTCCATCTCGCATGCCCTGTGGCGCATATTCGCTCCACGCGTCCGGCCATTCGTCCGTCCGTCTGCTAGTCTCTCTGCACGTCCGTCCATGCGTCCGTCCGCGCGTCCATCTAATGAACACTCCGAGTACCGGCATCTCCCATCTCGCATCCCCTGTGGCACATACCCGCTCTATAGAGCGGGTATGTGCCACCGGTGGCTACGTACAACAACATTGGAGGATGTAAAGACCCACGCCTCAAGGAGCTTCGCCCATAAAAAGAAGGATCAGATGTGAAAGTATTATTACTAGAAAAGCAGTTTCTGTCGAAGCGATAAAAATGAGGCCTTCAGGGAAGTAAAAAAGAAAACCGTATTCTAGGCAGTTTATTTGGAACCAGCGAGCTAACTGATTCCCCATGCTGTTGTCTTTCTAGAAAAAAAAATGCTATAGATGCTTATGCCAGAGATTTTCGTTGAATATTGATTAATGATTTCATTTTGCGCAGCGTTAGCGCTGCTTAAGGTGCGTTGGCTTACGCGTACCGCCACCCGCCATGGTGGTGCAATGGTTATGATCATCGACTGCGGGCCCGAAGGTCGCGTGTTCGAGTACCAGCCGTGAACGCCGCATTTATAAATGAAGATGAAATGTCAGAGCTCCGGGTGCTTAGATTTAGGTGAGCCCTAAAGGACCTGAGGTGGTCGAAATTTCTGAAAGCCTCCACTATGGAGTCTCTCATAATCATGTCCCCATCGCGGGACATAAAACCCGAAGCATTAATATTTATTATCTTTAGCGCCAGCGTCTACACTGTAACTTTTGCCATTCCTCGACCCAAAAACAGATTCTGTTAGGGCATTACTGTCACGGCGGAATCGCACTTGTATAGAGCACAGAGACGGCATGATATAGATCCTTGTACTATGTATTTCAAAGTACGGATGGAAGCTATTAGCTAACGTGAGGTAGCAGACGCACACGACAACAGCGTCAACAGCCACGTGCTCTACCATTCTAGACAAGTCTGATACCGCCAGAAAATCAAATTTTCAGGCTTAGGGCGGCACACAGCGGCTAGCACGTAATCGGGGTGCTGTCGCTTTTTCTCAGACAACGCCACAGCTATACCACCTCCACCGCCGCCATCAATAACGGCAACAACGTACCTCAATGGCGTGTCCCTCTACTGGTGATTGGACGGTCCGTGTGACCGCCTGCATGGCTAGCCCCATGACGACCACTCGGTCAGCATGGTCCTCCGTGAATTCGGGTATGCCCGACACGACGAGGTACGCATCGCCGATGGTCTCAACCTGCGAGAGAAGCACGAACGTCGACAATCTTTTTGTTTTGGCCGTGCGTTGACATTTGTTCAAGCAGAAAATCAGAATCAACGTGGAACCGCTTGATACCACATGGTAGCGTTCCTTCGTAAGCGCAGATTCACTTCTGATGGCCGAAGGGATGCTTTTTCGAAATTGTAAAAAAAAAAAGCTGCTAGGTTTGGACACTTGCAAAAGGCTTTTGTCGCTTCCGGGAGCTTAGTTGTTTTGGGAAGTTTGAGAAACTCAAACTGTCTTTTAAAAGCGCAACAAAAGCAAGAAGGGCAAACAAGGTGCCACGCACTGCGCGCCGTAACTGTACACAAACCGTTGGCATTGGGCACACCGTTTTGTTGATCTTTGAATTATTGCCAGTCATGAGTGGACCTGTCAGTTGGCGTACAAGCGCGCAAAGGTACCAGCAAATGTCAACTAATTCATATATATCACATATGTGTATATCCAATGTACGAACACGTTTCTGTTTTTTATCTGTGTATACCGCGCAATGCTGATTAGCTTCTTTAAAGTTGTCCTAAATTGTGGACGTCATACTCTGATAGGCTGGAGTAGAATCACCTGTCGATTTTGAAGGAACAGCCTATGACTTCTGGCTTGGGCACAACAGCTTTTCGCTATTTTTTACCCGAATTCAGAACTGTAAGCGGGCGAGTGAGCTAATAAAGATGTGGGGCCGAATTCATGAAACTTTTTTTCGTATACGTGCGTTTTTGCATCGGTAATTTGGCATCGCTAATGATATGTCGCGCATCCTTATTGGCTCAGACACCTTCTTACGAAAATGATTAGTCCAAAATATTTTTATGAAAACTGACCGTGATGCGTGTATAAATATGTTGTGTTGCTCTTCCTGTAACGCCTTTCGCTGTTATTCTCTAAGGGATGACGCGTATATGTCATGCATCGACGTAGTACTCACGGCCGAAAGCTTTAGTTTGTTCGAATCTGACAGCGCTTGCGTAACGAAGACCACAGTCAACGGATGCCGTTTATAATGACTTTAACACCCGCTTGCTATTTTTTCTCAAGAAGGTCACCGTGAAGAGAGAATTCACTGAGAAACGTTGCGGAGTATTTTTAAATAGTAACCAGATAAGTCTGTTTTTTGTAAATAGTCAGGTTAAGTAACGTATGAAATAAAAAATTGAAAAATGAACTCTTTTGCTTCTCCTTTTGCTTTGTACTTTGTTGTTGTTTTTTACCTTTCACTTTCTGTTGCCCCGCCACGGTGGTCTAGTGGCTAAGGTACTCGGCTGCTGACCCGCAGGACGCGGGTTCGAATCCCGGCTGCGGCGGCTGCATTTCCGATGGAGGCGGAAATGATGTAGGCCCGTGTGCTCAGATTTGGGTGCACGTTAAAAAACCCCAGGTGGTCGAAATTTCCGGACCCCTCCACCACGGCGTCTCTCATAATCATATGGTGGTTTTGGGACGTTAAACCCCACAAATCAATCAATCACTTTCTGTTATGATCATGAATCATATATGCTCACTTTAAAAGTCTCGATTTACCCATCGGCATAACCAGTGATTGAATGAATACCTTATTGAACACGGCAGTGGTGTAGCTATAGCTGCATAATCAAATTGTAACAATTTTTATGTGATAGTTTAGTCTTTTTTAAGCGCTCTTTGCGACTTGCAGTAACGTTAGCTAATCATATGTCCCACGTCAGGATTGGCCGAAGTTTCGCCTTACGAACAAATGTACCTCGATATACTTAACGAATACAGCCTGCGCTGTCCAGGTTTAGCAGCTGTACCCCACGGCTTTGGCGGAGCGGGCAGAATAGAGAGGCAGTGTCCCAACCCAATCCGCATCTCGTCTACTCGCATCTGCGAGTCTTGGTACATTGCCGTATTTATATTTACATAAGTTTAGGGCAAGCAAAAGCTTTCCACAAGCCAGACGACGTGGCGATGTCATTATATCCTGAAAGCGCTCGTAACTATGTATATATTTTTTTCTATTGCCTAACTTATGAACGTCAAGAACCTATGCATTTCAATATAGTTGCAAATGAACTGTGCAACACTTCTTCGGGAATCAAAGGAAGGGGAATATATAGGATCGAGCTTAAGGATCGATGTTTCCACTTTGCGCATTTCATGAAACTTCTGGCATACTGTAAGAGCATATAGTTTTTATGTAATCAGCCCTGCGTCGGGAACACATTTTCGTTTTGCGAAATATCGGACGGCGCGTTCATTTCGCCATAGCCTACTCGGAATTCGCTAGATTGCTCGGGCTCTGCCCAAGAATTTTCCCAGAGAAAGCATGGAGCTCCTAATTTCATTCGTCACGTTGTCAGAAATCTGTTATCCACTTTTCAGTTCTTTTTTTTCGGAGATACTGTTCGCATAAACTACGCAAATACGGAAAGATTGATCTCTTTACTCCGCACTGCGCTCCTCAAATCGAAGCTCTTATGTAGGAGAGCTTGGCGAGGTTGGGAGTTTCACATTTTCTTCTTTTTCCAACTTACATTCGCTAGCTTCCAATATTGCGCCACTATTTTTTGCTGATGGTGTCATTGTTTTTCTCAAGGTAATCACTGCTGATCACGTACGCTCTTGACAGAAGATATTTGTCTCTGAAATTAAACTCCCCTAAGCCGACTGACTACTCGTATGCGAGATCGCGTTTCGTCTGGATTAGGTCTTCGAAAGAATTGTTTCGTTTTTCCGACAGAAAGACAGAGATTTGGTCGTGGTTATCGCAAGTGCCTGATTTTCATTCGTAACTCAGTGTATACGTTTGTACTTGTTTCTTCGTAACGCTGAAACACCAGGAGTCACCGTAGCAAATTCTTGCAAACACCTAGATGCAAAACTTGCGTGCATGTACCCAACGCGGTGGACCATTCGATTTCTGTTTTCTTTTTACATCGAGTCCAGGCTGTAGGAGAGAAAATTCATCGTTAGTATCTAGGGGTGATGCTTATACTACCCGTGAGAATATTCTTCAGGTATTTGAAATTGATGCCGGCTCTCTGCACGTCCCGAAGAATATATTTCGTATTGTATAAAATCTTCATTTCTATCATTCCTTGCTTTTCTCTGGACTTCACAATTAGTTTTACTTGAAGAGTCTGAAATTTTCCCATTTACACCGTGCCTTTGTTGCCCCGAGATTAGCACCCACGGTCAAGCAAACGATTCTTCTTCGGTTTGTGAGCCGTCTGAAGAAGTAACTTTAGCCATTCCAACAACTTATTATTAACTCGTATATACTTACCTTTATTTGTAATCGCGCCACTTGGTTTACCACATCTGTTTTGAAGAACGTGATAACTGTGCCACTGGCGTATTCAGGAGCATAGTATTCCCTCCACGCGTCCATGGGCTTTGCGCGTGGTTCGCACAAACGACTATGCTGATGCAACAACTGGATCCGTCCATTCTGGCGTATCTATAGAGATAAACAAATTAACCTAACGCTTCAAGGCTTAGCATGTCGCAGTCTAGGTATGCAGAACTGGAAGTGTCTTGGGATGGTTCGGAAGAAATTGAGAGTTTTTTTCGACTCGATGCTGGCGTTAGAGTGCATGCATTTGTTCGGATAACATTGTCATTCTTGCAATTCGAAGCCAACTGGCCTAGAGGAGCCGTGAAACTTCATTGCCAGTTGACAGAAAGGCTCCACAATATATATATATATATATATATATATATATATATATATATATATATATATATATATATATATATATATATATATATATATTTTTTTTTTTCAGCGAGAGCCTGATTGTAACCGACGATGTAGACTAGGCTGTTTGATTATAACATGAAAAATCGCGGCATATTCATGAATTCAATGATGATGAGTGAGCGAAGCAGTGGGATTGTTCGGTGTTACTGTAATTTACCCGTGATATTCACCTATCACGCACGCAAGTAAGTGCCAAGATGTGTACAGTTATGTACAATATTCATCGGTCCTAACTCGTATGTTGTCTTGAGTGCCTACTTTAGTTTTGCTTGCATTATTACTGCTTCGTGGTATCACATCTGGCCTGAAGCTGGCAGAGCCAACATCTGGGCAAGTGCCTCATGGTGGTTATTGGTTGTTTCCACTCATACGAAAGGCATCGTTAAAGCACACCGAGACGTGATGTACAACGCTAACCCGTCGCTGTCCTGATCATCATTGTCATCATCTTCGCAGCAAAATGGCAAGTCTGACCAGTTGGATTACTTTCATAATTGAAAATTTTGTTGAAGTGCACCAAAAGAACAGATATACAGAAGAGGCTGACAAGAAAAGTCTTAAGTGGCAAGTGCTGTCCTTGTCACCTGTTCTGTTCGTCTGTTTTTTTTTGGTGCGCGTCAACAAAATTTTTAATGATCATTTTCATCATCCTCGGGGTCATAGTCTTTGCCATGGCGTATAGTGGGTACCCTACATGCACTAAGGCGTGGTGTAGAAAGAGAATGCGTATTCTGAAACGCGCTTGTTCTTCATCGTCATTCTCATCGTCATCGCCAGTGACAGCTGCGGCGCACAATGCCAACGCATAAGCCGTGCTCCTGAGGAGCACTGCCTATGGTAAGAATGCGGCGGCGTGATTTTACTTGCAACTCGTACCACTACAGACGCCACGAGATGGCCGTCATGTTGGCACCGTTTTTACAGCCCTCGGCGGGCAGCCCGAAATACGCCGGTTCAATCCTTGCGGCAGCGGTCACATTTCATTAAAGGTGAAATGCTATAGAGACCCGTGAAAATGGATTTGGGTGCACGTAAGAGAACCCGGGTGGTCGAAATTTTGGAAACCATAAACTACGGCATGCCTCCAAATAATATCTTGGTTTCGGCACATAAAACCCCATATATTAATGCTAGACATTACAAGGACACTTCGTCTTCCAGCAAAACTTCGTTAGCCGCGCGGAACAGAACACCACGCACTTAACGTGCACCACACTGCAAGAAAATAATCCCTCGCGGCCACTCACCCTTCCAAAAGGACGGTGCCGGCGTGGGGCGTCTTTTCTGTTAAAGGGCCTTGAAACACTCTTTAAAGTAACCATTGAAAGAATTCACTGGAAGAGATTATTGCCGCACAAATTCAACGCCTTAAAAAATTTCAAAAATGTGTCTAGTGCGAATGGAGTTACAAAAATTTGTCGCAAGCTGCAATTGCATTCTCTCTTCTCTCGTCCTGACGAAAGCACTGGAAGCTAAGCAGAAAGGAATAACAGGAAAAAAAAAAAACATCACACACGCTGTGTGACCTTGAGCACTTTTTTATTTCGAATGCACGACTTTCTTAGTGTGATCGCGCGCGCGCGCGTAATCAAGCCGCGGCCTCCCGCGGTGATCTCTGTAACGACCGAACGCGCCATGTTCGAATCAGTCAATGGTTGATAGATGGGCTTACTACGAGTGATTTTCCAGCTTATCCCGTGATTTATCGAGAGAAGAAAAAGTCGTTTTTAGCTGACTTCCATAATTTATTGTGAATTGCAGGCCACGTGCTGCACTATATTATTTGGTTTGCGTGCTGTCGGGATCCTCTGCTGCCGATCGGCAGCGTTTTCTGACCATACTCAAAAAGTTTTGCAGGGCCCTATTAAAGCCATTGGCGTATAACATAAGAGAAATACAAGGGACAATGCACTGGAAACCGTGAACGCAAAATACCCACTTTAGTCTTGCATTGCTTTCCTAGCGTTAGGTACAATGGCCTCGTCAAGTAATAATCAAATGGTTTAAGTACAAGTTATCCTAAATTACCACGTCTTTTCTGCGTCGTTTGGGTTTGGAAGCTGCCTCGGGCAAAGCTGAATGTCAAGCTCTAATTGAATTTGTTGACCATCTCCCATTTGTTGTCAGTGGCCACAATCAGAACATAGATGCTATACTGTACCACGGTTCTCGATTGGGTCCAGGATGTCTCGTAGAGTATGCATTAGCAACCTTTATTGAAGGCAGTGGATATATATGGCTTGACTAAGAGAGACGCGGAAGTCACTGAAGTTCATGTGTATTGAAGCCTCTAGCCAGCCCTCGCGGTAGGCAAACCTGTGTCCAGTTTGGTCGATTGAAACACACCCGCTTGAAACGAACAGAGCTCGATGTAGAACGTTTGAGGGCAGTGCTAGTTATGACTAGAGATTACACCCATACGGGAGGTTATCGGAGTGTTGTCGTGTAGAAGAAGAAATGTCGCTATCAGTTACAGATACGCGGACATGTATACTATAAACATAAATGCCGAGGAAGAAGGAGAATGTTACGTATAAGCGATGTCTTTTGCGATAATTTCAAAGTAAGGTTTTACTACTTGCCACTAGTTAAAGCAGATATAACGCGAATTACTCATTATCTGTTACTCACAGGATTGAAATAACTGCAGTACAAGAAGGATTACTCTTTGCATGTTGTTTTTCACTGTAGAAAAAAAAACAAGCCATGAGTACTCTCAGTTTTTTAGGTAAACAAATAAAGACGAACAAAAAAAAAATAAACACAGAAGCGAAACTAGACAAGATTATGGACGTTGACAAGAAAGTGATGAGGTGAAGTGCATCCCTTGCAGATAGAAATAATGTAGGAAACCTTCCAGTTCGCTGATCCACATTTGTAACGGGAAACGCAAAAGATCCAAGACAGTGAGCAGCGCGAAACGATGGAAGGATGCGCACGAGGTTTGTACGGGCATAAGAGACGAATTATTGAGACCGGTGTTTCTGGAAATCTCCAGTAAGTTGATCGACTGAGTTGCTCGTGAAGAAGCAGTGGTGCCGTTCTGAGTTAGAACAGACTCCACGTACACCCCGGTACGTCTATTCAAGCCAATCAAAAGTGGGGGGGGGGGGGCACAAGAGGGGAGGCCGTCAATGGTGATATCAGTGGCATCCCACATATCACGCATTTCATTTGGCGGATACCACAGTTCGACAAGGAAGACAGATGCGATGGTTGGCAGCCTGCAAAAGTTTTATCTCTGGCATCGAAGACTTGAAGACACTTTTTTTTTAGCCGCAGGGCTTGCGACTATCAGGAAGGAAGGGCAGCGGGGTTTGCTTTCATTCGAGACACGGAATTCTTCAACAATTGGTGGCACACCACTATCATCGTCGCATGAGTGGCTCAGGATGTGTATGTTGGGTTGATCGAGCATTCTGCATCCCCGCCGCCACCACTACCTTCGTTTAACCCAAAGGAAGGGGCAGCGTGCGTGAATGTATCGCGGAGTAGAACCAACATGAGCTGACCTTGTACACACCGTGCACGTTTGTGAGGGAGTCGAACTGTACGTAGAGGCGGTTCAGGAGGCGCACGATGTCCATGGGCTGGACGTTCTCGCTGCCGCAGAGCGCCGTGAATCCGACGATGTCCGAGAAGAGGCACGACACCATCTCGAACTTCTCCGCCTCGACGGGGAGGTCCAAGCACAGGTTGCGAGCCACGCGCGCTGGGAAGATGGAGCACAGCAGGTCCTCCGTGCGCCGCTTGTCCTCACGCAGTTTAGAATCCAGGATCTGAGTCCACGAGAAATTGGAGGAAGATACAAAAACGAAGATATGACGAAGATAGTAACAAGAACGAATATACAAATACTTCGCGTACAGGGGTAGGGGAATAGACGAAGAGAAAGAAGATTTGAAGCCAAGCCTAGTCTTTGGATTGGGTGTCTGGTATGGACACTCTGGTATGGTAAAGACAAACAGACAGACCAAAATTTCTGCATTGAAGTATCCCAAGAAAGACTATCTTCTTTGAAAACAAGTGAGCTAAAGGAAGAGGCGAACAAACCTTGAGGTGGTTGGAGGCCTCGTCCAACTTCTCGACGAGCTCGCGTTCTCTGCGGCGTTGGTGAGAGATGAGTATGAGGTCACGAACGGGATCGTGCAGGGCCAGGTCGCTGAAGAAGAGGCCGACGCGGTGCATGTCTTCCAGGCTCTTCACCCGCGGCGAGCACACAAAGAGCAGGCAGTCGGCCTCCGGCAGCGACACCATCTGGCCCTTGAGTCTCAGCACGCCGTCCGGAGGTGGCTCCACGGTGCTGTTGAGTCGTCGAAGAAGCTTGCGCCGACTGCCTGTGGGCTGCGAGGCACAGCGCAGAGAATTAGATGATTCGACTTGTCCAACAACCACAGAGCGAAAATTTGCGCATTGTTTCTCCCAAGGAAAAGATGCTATCATAATGTGAAAAGCGCTCAATGAAACGAGGCAGGGGCACAGTAATATACTTGCCTAATTTTGTTACGTTGTTACGAGACTATAGGCAAAATTTACTATTAGCTAGCGTTGTTAATACACGAGTAGACATCGTAAGTTTAGTGCAACCTACGTAACTGATTTTTTCAGGTTCCACTGCTCTTGTTCGAGTTATTTTAGTGTCAAGTGTTCCAAATGTATATTTAACTTGGTTAGATGTTGGAAAAAGTTGATGCCAAGTATGATGTCCTACTTGGAATCACTACAGACTTTTCGCTGTAGCTCACATGAACGACAAGTCGATGATGGCAGTAACCACCCTACGATGTCGTCCTGAGAAGTGATCGCTGACGAACGTGCTGGTTACATTACTAAAATTATAGAAGACAGGAGACTTTCATCGGCAGATGAATGTCCATATGCTGATTTAGACGAGCGTGACTGTGGGTGTGTGAGTTTTCTTTCTACCTCTAACTTTGAATCTCCCCTATGAGTTTCCCCAGTGTGAGGTAGAATACCAGTTATTGTAGACTATACTAAATGCCTCGGCCGTTCCTCTCTTTGTACTGTTCTTTCCTTTTTTTTCCTGAATACATCTAGCACTTCTTTTTAACTGTTGACCCAATAAATGCTTCTGAAACATTGATTTACCTTTCATGGCATGCAAATCGGTGCGAACAGAACCTGTCACAGTTCCAGATAACTTCGATACAACAAGGCATGCCACAACCTTTCTGCTTTCAACCGATTCCAGTCATCTATGTAGCGTTTTCGTATATGAGAAGTTCGCGTGACCACGTCGGAAAAGCCAGAGGCGAGCTATTAAATTCGCGTCATCGTGATGGCCTCTCGCCTGCAGCGACGCACGTTCAGTAATACAATTTGCGTCGGAAGGGCCGCTTCCACCTTCATAATTAGCCCAGCGGCTGAATGCAAATCCGAGCAGCTGAGCTTGGAAACAAAAACCAGGTCGGACCCCTTGTTGTCGGGATAACTTTGCCGAGAGACACCGCGATAGTGACACGTTGTTGCGGAATGGAAGGCAATCGAACGCTGCCATTGTGAAGAGACGTCACGGAACGTCCGCATGTAATAAACTGCACCCACCTTGTATTCTTATGGACGGCAACCGTGTTGCGTTCTTTATCAGGCAGGACGGAAGCTTACATTTATAGCGAAAGCTGTTATGAGATCACAACAAAGGTCTGATGCAGGGATGTAGTTGTCCACCGCTGCCGCTGCCGGTGTCCGTAACCACTATCGCAAGAAATAAGAAAAGAAAATCGGAGAACTCTAAAGCTGCGGCTTTAAGAGTTGCACGCGATAGGCATATTCCATTCCTAGTGCGCACTTCAAACCAATGCCTCCTAGACTATATACCTTTGACCTGAGCCGAAGAGCTGGTTCCCGGCCCTCTCCTGTTATTTCCACTTCCGCTCCACCAAATAGTGTCGGCGGTGAGCCTCTAAGATTAAAGCAGTGTCTACTGCCGTCCTGGAGGCAACACAGTTGTGCCCCTGTGATGGTGTCGCTTCCGAATCTAGCGGAAGTAGCAGGGTCGGCTGCGAGCTCTCTTATCGGAGAAAGCACCGAACCACGAGGAACCTCTCGTACCCCCAGGAAAGCGTTTGACGTCATCGGCATTTTTCAATAGGAGGCATTGTTCAAATACTTAGTGCACATGTGTTCGAGCTTGCTATGCACCCACTACGCGGCCTCAAAAGTGCAGTAGCATGTGTGCTACTGCACTCTTAAGTGCAGTAGCACACATGTAGTGTAGTGGGTGACTCTCTTTAAAGGCCAATTCCGGTGAGTTTTCGAGGTCAATGGATCCCAATGAAGTTCACTGGGCACGTTCATTTGCCCATTTGTGCCATTCATGCGAAATTGCAGGATTGAGAGTTCCGCAGAATCTTTTCAGTTGAATTTTATAGCTTGCCTCGAAACCCTTACCTCGCTTGCCATAATTAATGGCAACATTGTGCGTGTCACGTTGTGTTTTGCCTGGAAGAAGTGGCGGAACTGATGTGCCACTGCAGCATCTGCTTGTCTGCTACGGATTGTGTGGTTATGGCCGACGCTTCCTTGGTTGAGCGTGCGATTTCCTTTTCCGCATTGGTGGGCGTGCGATATGTCGCAAGTGGTGTTGCGTTGTGGGCTGCACACGATTAGCCATATATTCACCATAACAGCGTAAGCGTTTTAGCCGTTAACCGCAGGTACAAACTTGGACGGCGTGAATAGGTAGTGCCATCTGGTGTGAAATATGCGCAATAAGGCAGGGTTCGGGCAAAGGATTGCGTCACACGTAGAAGTGCACTCGGATGTGTTTTGGTTAAGTGATTGCGGTTTTTTGCTAGAAAGAGTTCTCGAATTTGTTCAGCATTTTAGCTATCGGGCGCGTGACAAGAGTGTCTCAGTAACATAAAAACAGCATCATCCTGACATGGTAAAAAATAGCCTCAGTTGGCCTTTAAAGTATGAAGTCGTTATGATAATGCCATGTTCTGATGCCCGATGGCAGTGTACACTTGTACTACGTGCATTAATACGGCAATAATGGATGTTGTATTTTGAGGAATGTGTACAGGACGCGTGTGTTTGTGAAGCATGAACGTTACTTTCACTACATTTCCAAGCAGAGTAAGTTATTTTCAGTGCATTCACGAGCACAGGCATGCCTGTTTGAGCAGCACACTTGATGAACTCTTCGTAGCAGTCTGGTGTAAACTGCAGCTGTTCACAAAAGTCTCTTAGTTGCACAGTCATTTGTATAAACCCTTTTAGACACAGCGTTTTATGGTATTGTTTTGTATGCCTAGTGCAATTTTGTCGAAGGCACGCTATGTATATACGTAACCTTCATTTGTAATACATACCACGTAAGTAAAAGAGAGTGGCGTGGCTCTAAGGTAGGACACCTGCTTGCCTCGCAAACGATGCTGCTTCGATCCCCATTCAGACGCGAAATTCTTGCATCTTTTTCGATTTCTCGGTCATGCGAAGATGATGATGTTTCACTCACAACCGCCTATGCGGACACGGACGCCAGAAATTCTGCGAAACGAGCTCTTTAAACGCTATCGCGTTAAAAACATCATAAATAAAAAAAGGACACAGTGGTATCCCAACCCGGCTCCCCTGCTTGCCAGCCCAGTGTTTACCGCTGGGCCACGCCACTGCTTTAAACTCCGTTGCAAACTTGCCTTAGGCAGGCTTGATGTCCGGAAATAAATCATGTTAGTATGAGTAATAAAGCGTTCTAGAACAGCAAAGGAACAACCAGGTCTCACACAATGCAAACTGCTTAACGAGTGAGTCGTCCAATGTTCCAACCCATTTGAAAATCCTGTTCTTAATCACCTATTAACTGTGGCGCATACTCACTTAAGGGGTGATTCTTAATCGCCGTCCAGCCAATGCATAAAAATGCCACAAAATTTCTTGAAATTATGTAGTATGTATACCACGCTTCTCCGAAGAATGGTGAAGGATAGCGTAGTGAATACCAACCCATTGCACAAAAATTATGATTATTTACAGCGTGGTGGGTGTCCAGCAAGTGTGATAGCAGTAGTTACCCAAAAAGTGTTTAGAAAAGGCTTTGAAAGGCCGCTCTTCCATCTTTCGCAGCGACTGTGCTGCGCGCTGTACGCAGGCCTGGCTGTTTTATGGCATCTCATTCTTCCATACAACGCTGTTCTTACCTTTTACTCGCCAATTATGTTCCTCCAACGCAGGATAGAAGACTACGTATTTTATTCTGGATGAACCTCTCCACCTTCCGCTGACAACTATCTCTTCTCTCAATTAACTCACTCACCAAGATCATTAAAGAATTCTTTCTCTACACGTACTACTGATCGACAGTGATAACCTGCAGCATGAAGGCGGCTTTGAGTGAAGTCTTTCCACAATTAGCAAGCCCAATAATCGCGTTCTCGAAAAGATTTAGACGAAATGAAGAAGCAGGTTCAGGCGTAGCTCTAGGACGGCGCCAGAATTTATTTACTGGGGAGGAGTGGCGATTTGCTATAAGTTCCTTCGGGTGGACACGGGGACAGATGACAAGCATTCTGTATTAACTGTATGTTCGCTGTTGGTGGAGGGAAAAGGGTGGGTGTGCAGGTGAAAATTGAAAGGGAGTTTAGAGGCAGGAACATAGCCAGAAATAATTTTCTGTTGGGGGCGAGGAGAGGAAGTTCAAGCATAATTTACGCGTGGTCGGGCGTGCCTTTCCATTTGTGAGTGTATATACGCAAGCAAACTCGAAAATTTTCGAAAAGTTTTTAACCACCATTCTCTACTCCCCCCCCTTTTTTTTTGAATTCACCTATAGGTAGAGGGGTCCTCTTACCATGCACTTTTCGCGCCACCCCCACTGAGCTATATTGGCTGTTTTGTATACAGGAAAAATAATAAATAGCCCGAAAAACCACTGACCGAGGCGGCCGGTTTGGCTTGCGGGAACTTGCGGTCTTTCTCGAGCACCCCGTCCTTGGCTGTGACAACGTAGACTTGGTTGAGGAATCCCAGAATGCTCTCGAAGCTGCACTCGATGACGGGCCGGCAGATGCTGAACATGTCGGTGAAGAGGACGGGCTTGCCGCGCTGCCACATGGATCGCGTCAGCCGCACGAGGCCCTGCGAACAGCCGGCGTGCCGCATTGCACTTACCGCATCGGCGAATACTCTTGGCGCGTGATGACCATTATATTACTTGGCCGTAACTACGTTATTCTGCTCTGTTGCTTGTACTATTTATTCATTACACGCGTTAATCTTTGAATATATCTTGATTGATGTGTATGATCGCGATGAAGCATGTCAAAGGCTGTTCTTTATCTAATCATACACATCTTCTGCAGTACCAAGCTGTGTTGCCGTGTGGGGACAACGTGTAGAAAAGGTTATATGACGGTAGATGTGAATGAACGTAAATAGTGTGAAATAGAGTAAAAAAAAAAAACATTCTAACAGGCAGTATAACCTCTACAACTGAAGTAGGCTAAGGACACACCGGGAAGAAGTAATCTGTGAACTTGTATAGTTAACCACTAGTGGTAAATATCATGTTCAATTTAGCAATACCAGCTTACACTAATATATCCTCAAAGAAGAAATTCAGCTTATTTTGAAGGCGGCACCTGTAATCCGCGGGCTTTATTGTCGGATTACAATGTGTAATTGCTGAAAAAAAGAAGTGATCCAGCAATTTAGTGACAGAAGTGATAACAAGAAGTCAGAATCAAAAGTGGCATGGGGTAGTAGAAGTGGCGCACAGATAGTTAAATCTAGACCACCCCTAAGATATTTACAATATGAGCATTGATACGCGCACACACACAAGCACACGTGCAAACGTACATACAGTGGCGTGGGGTTGAAACCCCTCTCTTTTCCTCTCGAAAGAAATTTTCCGCCATGCCTATCCCTGCGCCGAAGTCGTAGAGGTTCCACATGACAACGAAATTCGTAAGGCGAGAGGCTGCAGCCTGATGCTGGGCGTCGGCAGGGAATCGTTATCTTACAGTCAACTCTGTACACCCCCGTCTCGGGACCCTGAAATGCGTCAGATGTCGGCACTCACGTATACGCATAGCGCAGTGTTCAGGAACCTGCGATGCCTTTAATACTTTTTGGTACAGTCAATTTTAGGGTAGAAGCTTTTTAAAGCGGCAACCGTTCGTCCGTCGTAGCAGTACGTAACATGTCTTACGCTTTGACCTGCAAGGTGGTGCCGGTGGGAGATTTCTCCTGTGCGTTGTTGAACGATAAAAAATTCACAGCGTGCGCGTTAACTAAAAGCCGCATTCTCCTGTCTCTCATTTCACCTTAGCAGCCATTGGCATGTACATTGAGCACTATCTGACAAGAAAGGGTTGCTACGTTATACTCGCTGGACGTAGCCTTCTTGGTTTGAGAAAGGTTTAGCGAGCATTGGGCCGCAGTGCCATGAATACAGTGAACTAGTATATACCATGAACTCGAGATAGTTAAAGATAGCAAGTAGAAATGAAGCGCAAGCTGTAAGAAAAAGTGCGTGTGCCACCTCTCGTTTAGTCCTTGGAATGTCCGCTGGATGGCAGTGCTTCTATGTGCGGAATATATGATGAAAAGATGCGAGATGGTGGTACTTGGAGTGTTGACTAGATGGATGAACAGACACACAGACAGATGCACGAACAGACGCACGCACGGACGGTCACACACACAGACGCATGGACGGACGGAAGCAAGAAAAAATTGACCGACGGATGCTTCGCCCCACTCTCCATCATTCACCCCGTGGATATGCTGCCATTTTTTTTTTTGCCCATCAGTTCTACGGAAACCTGTGAGGAGGTGGAAGGACCAATTGTTCGCCAACCAAAAAGCTTTTTTTTCCTGAGAAATATGTATATATTTTCTTGTGGTTTTGTGCTGCAAACGGGTGGTTGTCTTCTGTCCCATTTTTAAAAGTCAGTTTTTATTCACATTGTAGCGAAGGGGAATACCCGATGCTGCAGCCCCAACGAGAGCCTCGCGCAAGGAATGGGCTGGATCTGCCTGGCCTGTTGTTGCTGCTGCAAGGCTGCCCGCAACCGTCCTGTTCTTGTTGACGCCACTACCGATTTTAGCCCTGTGTTTGCATTATTTTCTATAGCACATCTACAATATCATTATATCACTATTTAATGGAACGATCATGTGCAAAGAACTAAATAGATTTGAAATTCGGGCTCCTGAAACAGCCTCTGCGTCGTTAATAAGTCATTTCGAATACCATGTAAATTTATAGTGAAGAGTTTCATGGAATCCCGTCTGGTCGGGGACAAACATAGTGCCAAGTAAGAGAAACGCCGGCTAAGGTGAAATACACAAAAGTTAAAAAGTCGTTTTGTCGCCCCACACGGGAGCCTCGTTCACACTGTGACCCGTGCGCCATTTGCGGTTACCTTGAACAAGGCTCCCGTGTCGGTAGCCGAAACTACTTTTTAATTTTTGCGTATTTCACCTTGGTCGACGTTTTTATTACTTTGCATCATGTATATTTGCCAACGATTTTCGAGATATGCACTTTTGCATCACGGCTGTGTCGAGGTATGCCATGTGCCGCAGAGAACATTGTCATAATCAGAGACTACAACGTGCTTGGTACAATCCAAACACTCTGTAATGATCATCATCTTGCCCCTCATCATTATCATCGTCGTCATCGTCGTCGTCGTGAATCTCTTGCTACAAATAGTTAACGAGATAACATGAAACGTGCGGCTCCTTATCTGAGTTCGCCGTCCGCGCGTTCCCTGAAAGTTTAGTGAACCAGCTAGGTAAATGACGAAACGTAAATGTCGTTGTTCAAGGAAATCTTCGAACCATGAGAAAAAGATTGGACTGAAAAGCTATACGTACCCAAACAAAACCAACAACCTGCCTCAGTGGGCCAGGAATACAAAATGAACACCGGCAGCAAGTTTTGGCAATCTATAAAGCTTTACGTTGCTTCAGATCAATTTATAACACGCGAAAGTAGCTCAAGAGGTCTCAACAACAGGATCAGCGTTATCCACACGGGCTTAACGCTTTCGCAGTTCCATTATTCTTTGACGTGACCTTGATAACTCACGTAAACGTAATTAAGGCCTATATGTCTGCGTATAGGTTTTCTCTTCTCGTTTGTGCAAACACAGCTGATAACGGAAAAAAAATCCCAGAACACAACCGTAACTTTTTTCTGATTTATTAATGCGAAAAATAGCGTTGTGTTTGCGATGTGCATGCACTGCTTGAAGTGCTCGAAAAGGCTGTCAGGCACTTTGTTCGCCTTATCCCAGTTTACCGTGAGGCGAGGCTGCGTGTGTTGCCAGACTCGGCTCAGCATGGAAACAATTTGCGCGCTGTCTCTAGGGGCAAGAAACGAGCGCGATTTCTCTTGGCTGCCACCATCCTTAATCTTTTAAACAACAATCCTGGAGGCGTCACTTCTGTATCAACGCTTCGACGAGCACGCTTAAACTGATTTCCCGGAACTTACATGGGGTCGGTTATAAAGAGAAAAAAATCCTTCATCGTAAAACCACGTCGTAAGAGTACTACGACAAAAACAAACAAACAAACAAACAAACAAACAAACAAACAAAAAGGAAAGATTAAACAAAAAGGGCAAGAAAACCGTGGTTTATGTTCAGTTGCAAAACATATTTTCCCTGTATCCGAGAACGAAATGTTCTTGGCGTTCACCAAGAAAAATCACACCTTTGGGATTTCAGAAAAGCGTGGCACGGTTGCTCCGATGTATACACTCAAGCTTGATACGCGAAGCATCGTGATAGACGTTGATTAGAAGCTCCCCTGGTGCCCCCATTTAGCGAAAGCACTCTTGTTGTCTCGCATGTTTATCTCGTGTGTCTTGACAATTTAGTACAGGTGGAATACGAATGAAGAACCTAATGAAACGGCTTTTCTTTATTCTTATATAGTGCAATCTTTTTTTCTTTTTTTTGGTTGTGGTTAATAGTCTCGGGCTATAAATTACATTTTTTGTTTTTGGTTTTACGCCATCGGTCGAGACACAGCCTGAAATTGCCATGTTTTTGCTTTCTGCAGTGTCAATTAACGTTTCTCGCTTCATTTACACTTTACGTTGCGTACTCACAGTACGTCTGAAAACTTCCCGTTATTCCCTAGCTCCAAAATAAATTTTTCGCATTCCATTTTCCTTGCTCCATTTTCAGTGGACTTTGGGCTGGCTTACGACATTATATAACTGGCGTCGGTGTTGACGGAGCTCTCAAACAAGCTGGGAAGAGGTATAAGGTGACATTTTACAAACTACAATCATTAAAAACACAAATATTCTTAATCTTTTTTTTTCTTTCATCCTTGTTGCATGGCTAACAGACATGTTTCTAAAGGGAGCTCGTTAACGGTCGCAATAATGTGTAGCACATGCGTGTAATCGCGCCCAGCGATTAGGGAAGGGGGTTGCGGGGTTCAAACTTGTCCGCCCAAATTGTTGGATTTGCTGGTGTAGCCCCGCCGTGGTGGTCTATTGGCTAAGGTACTCGGCTGCTGACCCGTAGTTCGCGGGATCAAATCCCGGCTTCGTCGGCTGTATTTTCGATGGAGTCGAAATTGCTGTTGGCCCCTGTGCTCAGGTTTCGGGTGCAAGTTAAATAACCCCAGGTGGTCGAAATTTCTGGAGCCCAGCACTACGGCGTCTCTCGTAATCATAGGGTAGTTTCGGGACGCCGAGCTTCATATACCAATCAATCAATAGTAGGAATTGCACAGCTGTACTTGCAGTGCGAGTTCAAGGAATGTTTGAAACCACCAATAGTACGCTTACAGACGTTCGTGTCTTTGCGACACGGTTGAGTAATGCACCGAGAACCGAAGCGAGGCTAGCAATTGAGAAGACAACGCGCACATGCCCTATTACGCTAAGGCATCGTGCTTTTGAATGTAAAGCTCAAGCGCACGTGAAGATTTTATTATGAGAAGTAGAGACTTCAACAAACGTAGCAGCTGACTCGAAATTGGCAATTAGATGCACTTTAGTAGTTGTTGC